>NC_092256.1:2865807-3070044 GCF_036320965.1 Panulirus ornatus | reverse complement strand
GCACTGCACGACTATGGCGTATGTGGATGTGATGACAGCATTGCACGACTGTGGCGCTATTTGGATTTGATGACAGCACTGCACGACTGTGGCGCTGTGTGGATTTGATGACAGCACTGCACGACTGAGGCGCTATGCGAATGTGATGACTGCACTGCACGACTCTAGCGCTGTATGGGTGTGATGACAGTACTGCACGATTGTGGAGCTGTGTGTATGTAATGACAGCAATGCACGACTGTGGCGCTGTGTGGATGTGATGAGAGCATTGCACGACTCTCGCGCTGTGTGGATGTGATGACAGAACTACACGACTGTGGCGCTTCTTGGATTTGATGACAGCACTGAACAACTGCGTTGCTGTTTGGAAATGATGACAGACTGCATGACTGTGGCGCTGTGTGGATGTGATGACAGTAATGCACAAATTTGGCGCTCTGTGGATAAGATGACAGCACTGCACGAATGTGGTGTTGTGTGGATGTGATGACAGCACATCAGACTGTGGCCCCACGTGGATTTGATGAAAGCACTGCACAATTGTGGCTCATTTTCGATGAGATGACAGCACTGCACGACTGTGCAACTGTGAGGATGTGATGATAGCACTGCAAGACTGTGACGCTGTGGGGATTTGATGACAGGAATGCACAGCTCTAGCGCTGTATGGATGTGACGACAGCACTGCACGAATGTGCAGCTGTGTGGATGTGATGACAGCAGTGCACGACTGTGGAGCTGTGTGGATGTGATGAAAGCACTGCACGACTGTGGCGCCATGTGGATATAATAACAGAACTGCACGACTCTGGCGTTGTGTGGATATGATGACAGGCCTGCATGACTGTGGCGTTGTGTGAATGTGATGACAGCAATGGACGACCGTGGCGGTGTGTAGATATGATGATATTACTACACGAGTCTTGCGCTGTCAGGATATGATGAATGCACTGCACAACTTTGGATTTGTGTGGATGTGAGGACATCACTGAACGACTGTGACGCTATATGGATTTGATGACAACACTTTACGACTAAGGTGCTGTGTGGATGTCATGACAGCACTTCACGCCACTATCGCTATGTGCAATTGATTGTCGACAGCACTGCACCACTGCGGTGCTGTGTAGATTTGCTGAAAGCACTGCACGATTGTGCTGCTCTGTAGATGTGATGACAGTACTGGAAGACTTTGGCGCTGTGTGGATATGATGACAACATTGCACGACTATTGCGTTGTGTAGATATAATGACAACACTGCACGACTGTGGCGCCGTGTGGATTTGATGACAGCACTATACGATTGTGACTCTGTGTGGATGTGATGACAACACTGCACAACTCTGGCTCTGTGTGCATGTGATGAGAACACTACAAGACACTGGCGCTGTGTGCATGTGATGAGAGCACAGCACGATTGTGGCGCTTTGTGAGTGTGATGACAGCACTGCACGACTGTGGTGTATTGTGGATGTGATGACACACTGCACGAATCTGGCGCTGTGTGGATGTGGTAACAGTACTGCACGACTGTGGGGCTTTGTGGATGTGATGAGAACACTACATGACTGTGTAGCTGTAAAGATGCTATGATAGCATTACACTATTGCGGCGCTGCGTGAATGTGATGACAGCACTGCAAGACTGTGGCGCTATGTGGATATGATGGGAGGAATGCGCGGTTGTCGCGTTGTGTGGATGAGATGACAGCACTGCACGACTATGGCGCTGATTGTATGTGATGACAGCACTGCACGACTCTAGTGATGTGTTGATGTGATGACACACCGCACGAATCTGGCGCTGTGTGGATGTGGTAACGGTACTGCACGACTGTGGGGCTTTACGGATGTGATGAGAACACGACACGACTGTGTAGCCGTAAGGATGCTATGATAGCATTAAACTATTTCGGCACTGCGTGAATGTGATGACAGCACTGCAAGACTGTGGCACTATGTGGATATGATGGGAGGAATGCACGGTTGTCGCGTTGTGTGGATGTGATGACAGCACTGCACGACTGTGGCGCTGATTGGATGTGATGACAGCACTGCACGACTCTAGCGCTGTGTGGATATGATGACAGTACTGCACCACTGCTGTGATTTGTGGATATGATGACAGCACTGCCCGACTCTGGCGCTTTGTAGATGTGTTGACATTACTGCAAGACTTTGGCGTTGTGTGGATATGATGACAGCATTACACGACTGTAACGCTGTGTGGATTTGATGAAAGCAATGCACAACTCTAGCGCAATGTGAATGTGATGACAGCACTGGACGACTCTTGCGCGGTGTGGATGTGAAGATAGCACTGCCCAACAGTGGCGCTGTGTGGATGTTATGACAGTAGTGCACAAATTTAGCGCTCTCTGGATACGATAAGAGCACTGCACGACTCTAGTGCTGTGTGGATGATATGACAGCACTTCAAAACTGTGCAACTGTGTGGATGTGATGACTGCACTACACGACTGTGGCGCTTTGTGGATGTGATGACAGCACTGCACGACACTAGTGATGTGTGGATGTGATGAAAGCAGTGCACGGCGCTGTGTGGATGTGATGAGAGCATTGCACGACTCTCGCGCTGTGTGGATGTGATGACAGAACTACCCGACTGTGGCGCTGCTTGGATTTGATGACAGCACTGAACAACTGCGGTGCTGTTTGGATATGATGACAGACTGCATGACTGTGGCGCTGTGTGGATGTGATGACAGTAGTGCACAACTTAGGCGCTCTGTGGATAAGATGACAGCACTGCACGAATGTGGTGTTGTGTGGATGTGATGACAGCACTTCACGACTGTGGTCCCACGTGGACTTGATGAGAGCACTGCACAATTGTGGCTCATTTTCGATGTGATAACAGCACTGCACGACTGTGCAACTGTGAGGATGTGATGACAGCACTGCAAGACTGTGACGCTGTGGGGAATTGATGACAGGAATACACAACTCTAGCGCTGTATTGATGTGACGACAGCACTGCACGAATGTGCAGCTGTGTGGATGTGATGACAGCAGTGCACGACTGTGGAGCTGTGTGGATGTGATGAAAGCACTGCACGACTGTGGCGCCATGTGGATATGATAACAGAACTGCACGACTCTTGCGTTGTGTGGATATGATGACAGGCCTGTATGACTGTGGCGTTGTGTGAATGTGATGACAGCAATGGACGACCGTGGCGCTGTGTAGATATGATGATATTACTACACGACTCTTGCGCTGTCAGGATATGATGAAGCACTGCACGACGTTGGATTTGTATGGATGTGATGACATCACTGCAAGACTGTGGCGCTGTATGGATTTGATGACAGCATTTTACGACTATGGTGCTGTGTGGATGTGATGAGAGCACTTCACGCCACTAGCGCCGTGTGCAAGTGATGACAGCACTGCATCACTGCGTGCTGTGTAGATATGCTGAAAGAACTGCACGACTGTGCTGCTCTGTAGATGTGATGACAGTACCGGAAGACTTTGGCGCTGTGAGGATATGATGACAACATTGCACGACTATGGCGTTGTGTAGATATAATGACAACACTGCACGACTGTGGCGCCGTGTGGATTTGATGACAGCACTATACGACTGTGACTCTGTGTGGATGTGATGAACACGGCACAACTCTGGCTCTGTGTGGATGTGGTAACAGCACTGCACGACTGTGGGGCTTTGTAGATGTGGTGAGAACACTACTAGACTCTGGCGCTGTGTGGATGTGATGACAGCACAGCACGATTGTGGCGCTTTGTGAGTGTATAACAGCACTGCACGGCTGTGGTGTATTATGGATGTGATGACACACTGCACGACTCTGGCGCTGTGTGGATGTGGTAACAGCACTGCACGACTGTGGGGCTTTGTGGATGTGATGAGAACACTACATGACTGTGTAGCTGTAAGGATGCGATGATACATTACACTATTGCGGCGCTGCGTGAATGTGATGACAGCACTGCAAGACTGTGGCGCTATGTGGATATGATGGGAGGAATGCACGGTTGTCGCGTTGTGTGGATGTGATGACAGCACTGCACGACTATGGCGCTGATTGCATGTGATGACAGCACTACACGACTCTAGCGCTGTTTGGATATGATGAGAGTACTGCACCACTGCGGTGCTTTGTGGATATGATGACAGCACTGCCCGACTCTGGCGCTTTGTAGATGTGTTGACAGTGCTGCAAGACTTAGGTGCTGTGTGGAAATGATGACAGCATTACACGACTGTGACGCTGTGTGGATTTGATGAAAGCAATGCACAACTCTAGCGCAATATGAATGTGATGACAGCACTGGACGACTCTTGCGCTGTGTGGATGTGACGATAACACTGCCCAACAGTGGCGCTGTGTGGATATGATGACAGTAGTGCACAAATTTGGCGCTCTGTGGATATGATGAGAGCACTGCACGACTGTGGCGCTGTGTGGATATGATGACAGCAATGCACGACTGTGGCGCTGTGTGGATGTGATGGCAGCACTGCACGACTCTAGCGCTGTGTGGATGTGATGAGAGCACTGCACGACTGTGGCGCTGTCGGGATTTGATGAGAGCACTGCACGACTGTGCCGCTGTGTGGATATGATGACAGCACCGCACGACTCTGGCGTTGTGTGGATGTGATGACAACATTGCACGACTCTAGCGCTGTGTGGATGATATGACAGCACTGCAAAACTGTGCAACTGTGTGGATGTGATGACTGCACTACACGACTGTGACGCTTTGTGGATGTGATGACAGCACTGCACGACTCTAGTGATGTGTGGATGTGATGAAAGCACTGCACGGCGCTGTGGGGATGTGATGAGAGCATTGCACGACTCTCGCGCTGTGTGGATGTGATGACAGAACTACCCGACTGTGGCGCTGCTTGGATTTGATGACAGCACTGAACAACTGCGGCGCTGTTTGGATATAATGACAGACTGCATGACTGTGGCGCTGTGTGGATGTAATGACAGTAGTGCACAACTTTGGCGCTCTGTGGAAAAGATGACAGCACTGCACGAATGTGGTGTTGTGTGGATGTGATGACAGCACTTCAGGACTGTGGCCCCACGTGGATTTGATGAAAGCACTGCACAATTGTGGCTCATTTTCTATGTGATGACAGCACTGCACGACTCTGCAACTGTGAGGATGTGATGACAGCACTGCACGACTCTGCAACTGAGAGGATGTGATGACAGCACTGCAAGACTGTGACGCTGTGGGGATTTAATGACAGGAATGAACAGCTCTAGTGCTGTTTGGATGAGATGATAGCACTGCACGAATGTGCAGCTGTGTGGATGTGATGACAGCAGTGCACGACTGTGGAGCTGTGTGGATGTGATGAAAGCACTGTACGACTGTGGCGCCATATGGATATAATAACAGGAATGCACAACTCTGGCGTTGTGTGGATATGATGACAGGCCTGTATGATTGTGGCGTTGTGTGGATGTGATGACAGCAATGGACGACTGTGGCGCTGTGTAGATATGATGATATTACTGCACGACTCTTGCGCTGTCAGTATATGATGAATGCACTGCACGACGTTGGATTTGTGTGGATGTGATGACATCACTGCACGACTGTGGCGCTATATGGATTTGATGACAGCACTTTACGACTATGGTGCTGTGTGGATGTAATGAGAGCACTTCACGCCACTAGCGCTGTGTGCAAGTGATGACAGCACTGCACCACTGCGTGCTGTGTAGATATGCTGAAAGCACTGCACGATTGTGCTGCTCTGTAGATATGATGACAGTACTGGAAGACTTTGGCGCTGTGTGGATTTGATGACAACATTGCACGACTATTGCGTTGTGTAGATATAATGACAACACTGAACGACTGTGGCGCCGTGTGGATTTGATGAAAGCACCATACGACTGTGACTCTGTGTAGATGTGATGACAACACTGCACAACTCTGGCTCTGTGTGGATGTGATGAGAACACTACAAGACACTGGCGCTGTGTGGATGTGATGAGAGCACAGCACGATTGTGGCGCTTTGTGAGTGTGATTACAGCACTCCACGACTGTGGATGTGATGACACACTGCACGACTCTGGTGCTGTGTGGATGTGGTAACAGCACTTCACGACTGTGGGGCTTTGTGGATGTGATGAGAACACTACACGACTGTGTAGCTGTAAGGATGCTATGATAGCATTACATTATTGCGGCGCTGCGTGAATGTGATGACAGCACTGCAAGACTGTGGCGCTATGTGGATATGATGGGAGGAATGCACGGTTGTCGCGTTGTGTGGATGTGATGACAGCACTGCACGACTGTGGCGCTGATTGGATGTGATGACAGCACTGCACGACTCTAGCGCTGTGTGGATATGATGACAGTACTGCACCACTGCGGTGCTTTGTGGATATGATGACAGCACTGCCCGACTCTGGCGCTTTGTAGATGTGTTGACAGTACTGCAAGACTTTGGCGCTGTGTGGATATGATACAGCATTACACGACTGTGACGCTTTGTGTAGTATTTGATGAAAGCAATGCACAACTCTAGCGCAATGTGAATGTGATGACAGCACTGGACGACTCTTGCGCTGTGTGGATGTGACGATAGCACTGCCCAACAGTGGCGCTTTGTGGATATGATGAGAGCACTGCACGACTGTAGCGCTGTGTGGATATGATGACAGCACTGCACGACTGTGACGCTGTGTGGATGTGATGGCAGCACTGCACGACTCTAGCGCTGTGTGGATGTGATGAGAGCACTGCACGATTGTGGCACTGTGTGGATTTGATGTGAGCACTGCACGACTGTGCCGCTGTGTGGATATGATGACAGCACCGCACGACTCTGGCGTTGTGTGGATGTGATGACAACACTGAACGACTTTAGCGCTGTGTGGATGATATGACAGCACTGCAAAACTGTGCAGCTGTGTGGATGTGATGACTGCACTACACGTCTGTGACGCTTTGTGGATGTGATGACAGCACTGCACGACTCTAGTGATGTGTGGATGTGATGACAGCACTGTACGGCGCTGTGTGGATGTGATTACAGCACTGCACAACTCTAGCGCTGTATGGGTGTGATGACGGAACTACACAACTGTGGCGCTGCTTGGATTTGATGACAGCAATACACGACATCTGTGCTGTTTGGATATGATGACAGTACTGCACGACTGTGGCGCTGTATGAGGTGATCACAGAAGAGCAGACTTTCGCGCTCTGTGGATATGATGGCACCACTGCACGAATGTGGTGTTGTGTGAGTGTGATGAGAGCACTTCACGATTGTGGCGCCGTTTGGATTTGATGAAAGCACTGCACCATTGTGGTGGATTTTGGATAAGATGATAGCACTGCACGACTGTGCCGCTGTGAGGATGTGATGATAACACTGCACGACTGAGACGCTGTGTGGATTTCATGCCAGCAATCCACAACTCTAGCGCTGTGTGGATTTGACGACAGCACTGCACAACTCTGCAGATGTATGGATGTGATGACAGCACTGCACGACTGTGGCGCCCTGTGGATATAATAACAGGATTGCACGACTAGTTGTGTGGATATGATGGCAGGACTGCATGACTATGGCGTTGTTTGGATGTGATGACATCAATGCACGACTTTGGCGCTGTGTGAATATGATGATATCACTGCACGACTCTAGCGCTGTGATGATATGATGACTGTAGTGTTGTGTGGATGTGATGACATCACTGCATGACTGTGGCGCTATATGGATTTGATGAGAGCACTCTACGACTGTGGTGCTGTGTGGATGTGATGACACCACCTCACGCCACAGGCGCTGTGTGCATATGATGACAGCACATACACCAGTGCGTTGCGGTGTCGATATGATGATAGCATTGCACGACTTTGGCGCTCTGTAGATGTGATGACAATACTGCAAGACTTTAGCGCTGTGTGGATATGATGACAACAATGCACGACTATTGCGTTGTTTTGATATAATATTAGCACTTCACGACTTTGGCACCGTGTGGATTTGATGACAGCACTATACGACTGTGTCTCTGTGTGGATGTGATGACAACACTGTACGACTCTGGCGCTGTGTGGATGTGATGACAACACTACAAAACAGTGGCGCTGTGTGGATGTAGTGACAGCATTGTACGATTGTGGCACTGTGTGAATGAGATGATAGTACTTCACGACTGTGGTGCTGTGTGGATGCGATGACACACTGCACCATTGTGGCGCTGTGTTGATGTGGT
Source organism: Panulirus ornatus (assembly GCF_036320965.1). Lineage (NCBI taxonomy): Eukaryota > Metazoa > Arthropoda > Malacostraca > Decapoda > Palinuridae > Panulirus > Panulirus ornatus. The sequence continues at coordinate 3,061,783 of NC_092256.1, read as the reverse complement.
GACAGCACTGCACGACTCAGGCGCTTTGTGGATGTGATGAGAACATTACACGACTGTGTAGCTGTAAGGATGATATGATAGCATTACACTGTTGCGGCGGTGCGTGAATGTGACGACAGCACCGCAAGACTGTGGCGCTATGTGGATATGATGGGAGGAATGCACGGTTGTCGCGTTGTGTGGATATGATGACAGCACTGCACGACTGTGGCGCGATTGGATTTGATGACAGCACTGCACGAGTGTATGGACGTGATGACAGCACTGCACCACTACGGTGCTGTGTGGATATGATGACAACACTGCATGACTGTGGCGCTCTTTGGATTTGATGACAGTACTGCACGACTTTGGCGCTGTGTGTATATGATGACAGCACTGCAGAACTGTAGAGTTGTGTGGATGTGATGACAGCACTGCACGACTGTGGCGCCGTGTGGATTTGATGACAGCACTGCATGATTGTGGCGTTGTGTGGCTGTGATGACAGCACTGCACGACCGTAGCGCTATGTGGATTTGATGACAGCACTGCACGACTGTGGTGCTGAGTGGCTGTGATGACAGCACTTCACGACACTAGCGCTGTGTGCATGTGATGACAGCACTGCACCATTGAGGTGATGTTTGGATCTTATGATAGCACTACACGGCTGTGGCGCCCTGTAGTTGTGATGACAGTATTCCACGACTTTGGCGCTGTGTGGATATGATGACAGACTGCATGACTGTGGCGCTGTGTGGATGTGATGACAGTAGTGCATAAATTTGGCGCTCTGTGGATAAGATGACAGGACTGCACGAATGTGGTGTTGTGTGGATGTGATGACAGCACTTCACGACTGTGGCCCCACGTGGATTTGATGAAAGCACTGCACAATTATGGCTCATTTTCGATGTGATGACAGCACTGCACGACTGTGCAACTGTGAGGATGTGATGACAGCACTACAAGACTGTGACGCTCTGGGGATTTGATGACAGGAATGCACAGCTCTAGCGCTGTATGGATGTGACGACAGCACTGTACGAATGTGCAGCTGTGTGGATTTGATGACAGCAGTGCACGACTGTGGAGCTGTGTGGATGTGATGAAAGCACTGCACAACTGTGGCGCCATGTGGATATAATAACAGAACTGCACGACTCTGGCGTGGTGTGGATATGATGACAGACCTGCATGACTGTGGCGTTGTGTGGATGTGATGACAGCAATGCACGACTGTGGCGCTGTGTATATATGATGATATTGCTGCACGACTCTAGCGCTGTCAGGATATGATGAATGCACTGCATGACTTTGGCTTAGTGTGGATGTGATGATATCAATGCACGACTGTGGCGCTATATGGATTTGATGACAGCACTTTACGACTGTGGTGTTGTGTGGATGTGATGACAGCACTTCACGCCACTAGCGCTGTGTGCAAGTGATGACAGCACTGCACCACTGCGGTGCTGTGTAGGTATGCTGAAAGCACTGCACGACTGTGCTGCTCTGTAGATGTGATGACAGTACTACAAGATTTTGGCGCTGATGACAACATTGCACGACATTGCGTTGTGTAGATATAATGACAACACTTCACGACTGTGGCACCGTGAGGATCTGATGACAGCACTATACGACTGTGACTGTGTGGATGTGATGACAACCTGCACGACTGTGGCGCCGTGAGGATTTGATGACAGCACTATACGACTGTCACTCTGTGTGGATGTGATGACAACACTGCACAACTCTGGCTCTGTGTGGATGTGATGAGAACACTACAAGACACTGGCGCTGTGTGGATGTGATGACAGCACAGCACGATTGTGGCGCTTTGTGAGTGTGATGACAGCACTCCACGACTGTGGTTTATTGTGGATGTGATGACACACTGCACGACTCTGGCGCTGTATGGATGTGGTAACAGCACTGCACGACTGTGGGGCTTTTTGGATGTGATGAGACACTACACTACTGTGTAGCTGTAAGGATGCTATGACAGCATTACACTATTGCGGCGCTGCGTGAATGTGATGACAGCACTGCAAGACTGTGGCACTATGTGGATATGATGGGAGGAATGCACGGTTGTCGCGTTGTGTGGATGTGATGACAGACTGCACGACTGTGGCGCTGATTGGATGTGATGACAGCGCTACACGACTCTAGCGCTGTGTGGATATGATGACATTACTGCACCACTGCGGTGCTGTGTGGATATGATGACAACACTGCCCGACTCTGGCGCTTTGTAGATGTGTTGACAGTACTGCAAGACTTTGGCGTTGTGTGGATATGATGACAGCATTACATGACTGTAACTTTGTGTGGATTTGATGAAAGCAATGCACAACTCTATCGCAATGTGAATGTGATGACAGCACTGGACGAATCTTGCGCTGTGTGGATGTGACGATAGCACTGCCCAGCAGTGGCGCTGTGTGGATGTTATGATAGTAGTGCACAGATTTGGCGCTCTGTGGATATGAGAGCACTTCACGACTCTGGCGATGTGTGGATATGATAAGAGCACTGCACGAATATGGCGCTGAGTGGATGTGATGACAGCACTGCACGACTCCAGCGCTGTGTGGATATGATGAGAGCACTGCACGAATGTGGCGCTGTGTGGATTTGATGAGAGCACTGCACGACTGTGCCGCTGTGAGGATATGATGACAGCACCGCACGACTCTGGCGTTGTGTGGATGTGATGACAACACTGCACGACTTTAGCGCTGTGTGGATGATATGACAGCACTGCAAAACTGTGCAGCTGTGTGGATGTGATGACTGCACTACACGACTGTGGCGCTTTGTGGATGTGATGACAGCATTGGACGACTCTAGTGATGTGTGGATGTGATGACAGCACTGCACGGCGCTATGTGCATGTGATGACAGCACTGCACAACTCTAGCGCTGCATGGATGTGATTACAGCACTTCACGACTGTGGAGCTGTGTGTATGTGATGACAGCACTGCGCGACTGTGGCGCTGTGTGGATGTGATGACAGCATTGCACGAATCTTGCGATTATGGATGTGATGACGGAACTACACGACTGTGGCGCTGCTTGGATTTTATGACAGCACTACACGACTGCGGTGCTGTTTGGATATGATGACAGCACTTCACGACCGTGGCGCTGTTTGGATGTGATTTCATAAGAGCACGACTTTGGCGCTCTGTGGATATGATGACAGCACTGCACAAATGTGGTGTTGTTTGAATGTGATGACAGCACTTCACGATTGTGGCGCCGTGTGGATTTGATGAAAGCACTGCACGATTGTTGTGCATTTTGGATGAGATGATAGCACTGCACGACTGTGCCGCTGTGAGGATGTGATAACAGCACTGCACGACTGAGACGCTGTGTGGCTGTGACGACAGCACTGCAGAACTCTGCAGATGTATGGATGTGATGACAGCAGTGCACGACTATGGAGCTGTGTGGATGTGTTGACAGCACTGCACGACTGTGGCGCCATGTGGATATAATGACAGGACTGCACGACTCGTTGTGTGGATATGATGACATTACTACATGATTATGGCGTTGTTTGGATGTGATGACATCAATGCACGACTGTGGCGAAATATGGATTTGATGAGAGCACTGTACGACTGTGGTGCTGTGTGGATGTGATGACACCACTTCACTCCATAGGCGCTGTGTGCATGTGATGACAGCGCTGCACCACTGCGTTGCTGTGTCGAAATGATGATAGCATTGCACGACTTTCGTGCTCTGCAGATGAGATGACAGTACTGCAAGACTTTAGCGCTGTGTGGATATGATGACAACAATGCACGACTATTGCGTTGTTTTTATATAATATTAGCACTGCACGACTTTTGCGCCGTGTGGATTTAATGACAGCACTATACGACTGTGACTCTGTGTGGATGTGATGACGACACTGTACGACTCTGGCGCTGTGTGGATGTGATGACAACACTACAAGACAGTGGCGCTGTGTGGATGTAGTGACAACATTGCACGATTGTGGCACTGTGTGAATGAGATGATAGTACTTCACGACTGTGGTGCTGTGTTGATGCGATGACACACTGCACGATTGTGGCGCTGTGTTGATGTGGGGACAGCACTGCACGATTCAGTCGCTTTGTGGATGTGATGAGAACGCTACACGACTGTGTAGCTGTAATGATGCTATGATAGCATTACACTATTACAGCACCGCAAGACTGTGGCGCTATGTGGATATGATGGGAGGAATGCACGGTTGTCGCGTTGTGTGGATATGACGACAGCACTGCACGACTGTGTCGCGATTGGATTTGATGACAGCACTGCACGAGTGTATGGACGTGATGACAGCACTGCACCACTGCGGTGCTATGTGGGTATGATGACAACACTGCATGACTGTGGCGCTGTGTGGATTTGATGACAGTACTGCACGACTTTGGCGCTGTGTGTATATGATGACAGCACTGCAGAACTGTAGCGTTGTGTGGATGTGATGGCAACACTGCACGACTGTGGCGCCGTGTGGATTTGATGACAGCACTGCACGACTGTGGCGTTGTGTGGCTGTGATGACAGCACTGCACGACTGTGGGGCTATGTGGATTTGATGACAGCGCTTCACGACTGTGGTGCTGAGTGAATGTGATGACAGCACTTCACGACACTGGCGCTGTGTGCATGTGATGACAGCACTGCACCATTGCGGTGCTGTTTGGATGTTATGACAGCACTACACGGCTGTGGCGCCCTGTAGATGTCATGACAGTATTGCACGACTTTGGCGCTGTGTGGATATGATGACAGCAGTGCATGACTGTTGCTTTGTGAGGATGTAATGACAACACTACACGACCGTGGCGGCCGTGTGGATTTGATGACAGCACTACACGACTGTGGCGCTGTGCGGATGTGATGACAGCACTATAAGACAGTGGCGCTGTCTGGATGTGATGACAGCATTGCACGATTGTGGCGCTGTGTAAATGTGATGACAGCACTGCACGAAAGTGCAGTTGTGTGAATGTGATGACAGCACTGCAGGACTGTTGTGCCATGTAGAAATGATGACAGGACTGCACGACTGTGGCGTTGTGTGGGTGTGATAAGAGCACTGCATGACTGTCGCGCTTTGTGGATCTGATGACAGCACTACACGATTTTGTTGCTGTGTGGATGTGATGACATTGTTGCACGACTCTGGCCCTGTGTGGATGTGATGAAAACTTTATAAGACAGTGGCGCTGTGTGGATGTGACGACAGCATTGCACGATTGTGGCGCTGTATGAATGTGATGACAGCACTGTATGAGTATGGTGCAGTGTGGATGTGATGCCAGCATTGCACGATTTTGTCGCTTTGTGGATGTGTTGAGAGTGTTGCACGACTCTGGCGCTGTGTGGATGTGATGACAGCACTGCACGACTTTAGCGGTTTGTGGATTTGATTACAACACTACACGATTGTGGCATAGTGTGGATGTGATGGCAGCACTGCACTACTGTGACGCTGTTTGGATGTGATGACAGCATTGCACCACTGCAGTGCTCTGAGAATATGATGACGGCACTGCACAACTATGGCGGTGTTTTCATGTGATGCCGGTATTACACGACTTTGGCACTGTGTGGATATGATGACAGCACTGGACGACTGTGATGTTCTGTGGATATTATGAGAGAACTGCACGACTGTGGCGCTGTGTGTATGTGATGACAGTACTGCACGATTATAGCTCAGTGTGGATGTGATGACAGCACTGAACGGCTATGGTGCTGTATGGGTGTGATATCAGCACTGCACGAATTTAGCGCTTTGTGGATGTGATGAGAACGCTACAAGACTGCGGAGCTGTATGGATGCTATGACAGCATTGCACCATTGCGGCGCTGTGTGAATGTGATGACAGCACCGCACGACTGTGGCGCTATGTGGATGTGATGAGAGGAATGCACGTTGTGGCGTTGTGTGGATGTGTTGACAGCACTGCACGACTGTGGCGCTGATTGGATGTGATGACAGCACTGCACGATTGTGGCGCTGTGTGGATGTGATGACAGCGCTGCACGACTGTGGCGCTGTGTGGATATGATGACAGTACTGCACGACTGTGGCGCTCTGTAGATGTGATAACAGTACTGCAAGACTGTGGCGCTGTGTGGATATGATGACATCACTGGACGACTGTTGCGTTGTGTGGATGTAATGATAGAACTGCACGGCTGTGGCGCCGTGTGGATATGATGACAACACTGCACGACTCTGGCGCTGTGTGGATGTGATGACAACACTACAAGACAGTGGCGCTGTGTGGATGTAGTGACAACATTGCACGATTGTGGCACTGTGTGAATGAGATGATAGTACTTCACGACTGTGGTGCTGTGTTGATGCGATGACACACTGCACGATTGTGGCGCTGTGTTGATGTGGGGACAGCACTGCACGATTCAGTCGCTTTGTGGATGTGATGAGAACGCTACACGACTGTGTAGCTGTAATGATGCTATGATAGCATTACCACTATTACAGCACCGCAAGACTGTGGCGCTATGTGGATATGATGGGAGGAATGCACGGTTGTCGCGTTGTGTGGATATGACGACAGCACTGCAACGACTGTGTCGCGATTGGATTTGATGACAGCACTGCACGAGTGTATGGACGTGATGACAGCACTGCACCACTGCGGTGCTATGTGGGTATGATGACAACACTGCATGACTGTGGCGCTGTGTGGATTTGATGACAGTACTGCACGACTTTGGCGCTGTGTGTATATGATGACAGCACTGCAGAACTGTAGCGTTGTGTGGATGTGATGGCAACACTGCACGACTGTGGCGCCGTGTGGATTTGATGACAGCACTGCACGACTGTGGCGTTGTGTGGCTGTGATGACAGCACTGCACGACTGTGGGGCTATGTGGATTTGATGACAGCGCTTCACGACTGTGGTGCTGAGTGAATGTGATGACAGCACTTCACGACACTGGCGCTGTGTGCATGTGATGACAGCACTGCACCATTGCGGTGCTGTTTGGATGTTATGACAGCACTACACGGCTGTGGCGCCCTGTAGATGTCATGACAGTATTGCACGACTTTGGCGCTGTGTGGATATGATGACAGCAGTGCATGACTGTTGCTTTGTGAGGATGTAATGACAACACTACACGACCGTGGCGGCCGTGTGGATTTGATGACAGCACTACACGACTGTGGCGCTGTGCGGATGTGATGACAGCACTATAAGACAGTGGCGCTGTCTGGATGTGATGACAGCATTGCACGATTGTGGCGCTGTGTAAATGTGATGACAGCACTGCACGAAAGTGCAGTTGTGTGAATGTGATGACAGCACTGCAGGACTGTTGTGCCATGTAGAAATGATGACAGGACTGCACGACTGTGGCGTTGTGTGGGTGTGATAAGAGCACTGCATGACTGTCGCGCTTTGTGGATCTGATGACAGCACTACACGATTTTGTTGCTGTGTGGATGTGATGACATTGTTGCACGACTCTGGCCCTGTGTGGATGTGATGAAAACTTTATAAGACAGTGGCGCTGTGTGGATGTGACGACAGCATTGCACGATTGTGGCGCTGTATGAATGTGATGACAGCACTGTATGAGTATGGTGCAGTGTGGATGTGATGCCAGCATTGCACGATTTTGTCGCTGTGTGGATGTGATGAGAGTGTTGCACGACTCTGGCGCTGTGTGGATGTGATGACAGCACTGCACGACTTTAGCGGTTTGTGGATTTGATTACAACACTACACGATTGTGGCATAGTGTGGATGTGATGGCAGCACTGCACTACTGTGACGCTGTTTGGATGTGATGACAGCATTGCACCACTGCAGTGCTCTGAGAATATGATGACGGCACTGCACAACTATGGCGGTGTTTTCATGTGATGCCGGTATTACACGACTTTGGCACTGTGTGGATATGATGACAGCACTGGACGACTGTGATGTTCTGTGGATATTATGAGAGAACTGCACGACTGTGGCGCTGTGTGTATGTGATGACAGTACTGCACGATTATAGCTCAGTGTGGATGTGATGACAGCACTGAACGGCTATGGTGCTGTATGGGTGTGATATCAGCACTGCACGAATTTAGCGCTTTGTGGATGTGATGAGAACGCTACAAGACTGCGGAGCTGTATGGATGCTATGACAGCATTGCACAATTACGGCGCTGTGTGAATGTGATGACAGCACCGCACGACTGTGGTGCTATGTGGATATGATGGGAGGAATGCACAGTTGTGGGGTTCTGTGGATGTGATGACAGCACTGCACGACTGTGGCGCTGATTGGATGTGATGACAGCACTGCACGATTGTGGCGCTGTGTGGATGTGATGACAGCACTGCACGACTGTGCCGTTGTGTGGATATGATGACAGTACTGCACGACTGTGGCGCTGTGTAGATGAGATAACAGTACTGCACGACTTTGGGGTTGTATGGATATGATGACAGCATTGCACGACTGTTGCGTTGAGTGGATGTAATGATAGAACTGCACGGCTGTGGCGCCGTGTGGATTTGATGACAACACTGCACGACTGTGGCGCTGTGTGGATGTGATGACAACACTACAAGACAGTTGCGGTGTGTGGATGTGATGACAACATTGTACGACTGTGGCGCTGTGTGAATGTGATGACAGCACTATACGACTACGGGGCTGCGTGCATGTGATGACAGCACTGCACGACTTTGATGCTCTCTGGATGTTCTGACAGCACTGTGTGGATATTTTGACAGCACTGCACTAATGTGGCGCTTTGTGGATGTGATGACAGTTCTGCACAATTTTGTTGCTGTGTGGATATGATTACATTGTTGCACGACTCTGACGCTATGTGGATGTGATGAAAGCACTTTACGACTGTGTTGCTATGTGGATGTGATGACAGCACGCACGACTCTAGTGATGTGGGGATGTGTTGACAGCACTGCACGATTCTGTAGCTGTATGGTTGTGATGACAGCACTGTACGATTGTGGAGCTGTGTGAATGAGATGACGGCACTACACGATTATGGCGCAATGTGGATGTGATGACAGCACTGTGCGACTGTGGCGCTGTTTGGATGTGATGACAACACTGCACGATTGTGCAACTGTGTGGATATTATGAATGCGCTGCACGACTTTGTGCTGTGTGGATGTGATGAAGGCATTGCGCGACTCTAGTGATATGTAGATGTGATGACAGCACTGCACGACTCTGGAGCTTTGTGGATGTGATGACAGCACTGCGCGACTGTTGCGCTGATTGGATGTGATAACAGCACTGCACGATTGTGGAGCTGTGTGGATATGATGACAGCACTGCATGACTGTGGTGCAATGCGGATGTGATGACGGCACCGCGCGATTGTGGCGATGTTTGAAAGTTATGACAACACACCACCACTGCGGTGTTGTGTGGATATGATGACAGCACTGCACGACTGTGGCCCTGTGTGGATGTGGTGACAGTATTGCACAACTTTGGCGCTCTGAGGATATGATGACAGCACTGCACGACTGTGACGCTATGTGGATGTGATGGCAGCACTGCACGACTCTAGCGCTGTGGATGTAATGAGAGCACTGCACGACTGTGTCGCTGTATGGATTTGATGACAGCACTGCATGAGTGTGGCACTGTGTGGAAATGATGATTGCACCGCACGACTGTGGCGTTGTGTGGATGTGATGACAACACTGCACGACTGTAGCGCTGTGTTGATGTTATGACAGCACTGCAAGACTCAGCAACTCTTTAGATGTGATGACTGCACTACACACTTGTGGCGTTCTGTGGATGTGATGACAACACTGCACCACTCTGGCGCTGTGTGGATTTGATGACAACACTACACGACTGTGGCGCTGTGTGGATATGATGATATACCGCAAGACTGTGGCGCTGTGTTGATTTCATGACAGCACTGCATGACTGTGGCACTGTGTGCATGTGATGACAGCACTGCACTACTCTAGCACTGTATGGATGTGATGAAAGCACTGCACGACTGTAGAGCTGCGTGTATGTGATGACAGCACTGCACGACTGTGGCACTGTGTGGATGTGATGACAGCATTGCACGACTCTCGCGCGGTGTGGATAGGACGACAGAGCTACACGACTGTGGCGCTGCTTGAATGTGATGACAGCACTTCACGACTCTAACGCGGTGTGCATGTGATGACAGCACTGCACCACTGCGTTGCTGTGTGGATATGATGACAGCACTGCACGACTGTGGCGCCATGTGGATTTGATGACACCAATGCACGACTACAGCATTGCACGACTCTCGCGCGGTGTGGATAGGACGACAGAGCTACACGACTGTGGCGCTGCTTGAATGTGATGACAGCGCTTCACGACTCTAACGCGGTGTGCATGTGATGACAGCACTGCACGACTGTGCAGCTGTGTAGATGTGATGACAGCACTGCACGACTGTGGCGCCATGTGGCTATGATAACAGGACTTCACGACTATGCCGTTTTGTGGATGTGATGATAAGACTACATGGCTCTGGCGTTGTGTGGATGTCATGACAGCAATGCACGACCGTGGCGTTGTGTGGATATGATGATAGTACTGCACGATTTTGGAGATCTGTTGATATGATTACAGCATTGCACGACTGTGGCGTTGTGTGGATGTCATGACAGCACTGCACGACTGTGGCGCTATGTAGATGTGATGACAGCTCTTCACGACTGTGGTGCTGTGTGGATATGATTACAGCACCTCACGACATTAGCGCTGTATGCATGTGATGACAGCACTGCACCACTGCGGTGATGGGTAGATATGATGACAACCCTGCACGACTCTGAGGCTCTGTAGATGTGATGACAGTACTGCACGACTTTGACACTGTGTGGATCTGATGACAGCATTGCACGACTGTTGCGTTTTGTGGATGTAACGACAGCACTGCACGACTGTTGCGCCGCGTGGATTTGATGACAACACTGCACGACTGTGGTCTGTGTGGATGTGATGACAACACTGCACGACTCTGGCGCTGTAGGGATGTGATGAAAACACTACAAAACAGTGGCGCTGTGTGGATGTGATGACAGCACTGCACGATTGTGGCGCTGTGTGAATGTGATTACAGGACTGCACGATTGTGGTGCTGTGTGGATGTGATGACAGCACTGCACGACTGTGGCGCTGTGTGGATGTGGTGACAGCACTGCACGACTGTGGCGCTTTGTGGATGTGATGAGAACACTAAACGACTGTGTAGCTGTAAGGATGCTATGATAGCATTACACTATTGCGGCGTTGCGTGAATGTGATAACAGTACTGCAAGACTGGCGCTATGTGGATTTGATGAGAGGAATGCACGGTTATCGCGTTGTGTGGATGTGATGACAGCACTGCACGACTGTGGCGCTGATTGGATGTGATGACAACACTGCACGACTTTAGCGCTGTGTGGATGTGATTACAGCACTGCACCCCTGCGGTGTTGTGTGGATATGATGACAGTACTGCACGACTGTGGCTCTCTGTGGATGTGATGACAGTATTGCACAATTGTGCAGCTGAGTGGATGTGATGACAGCACTGCACAACTGTGGAGCTGTGTGGATGTGATGACAGCACTTCAGGACTGTTGTGCCATGTGGATATGATGACAAGACTGCACGACTGTGACGTTGTGTGGATGTGATGACAGCACTGCACGACTCTGGCGCTTTGTGGATGTGATGAAAGCGCTGTACGATTTTGTCGCTGCATGGATGTGATGACATTGTTGCACGACACTGGCACTGTGTGAATGTGATGACAGCACTTCACGACTGTGGCGCTGTATGGATGTGATGACAGCACTGCATAACTCTAGTGATGTGTGGATGTGATGACAGCACCGAACGACTGTGGTGTTTTTTGGATGTGATTAAAGCACTGCACGACTGACGCACTTTGTTGATGTGATGACAGCACTGCATGACTGTCGTTGTGCGAATGTGATGACAGCTCTGCACGACTGTGGCGTTGTGTGGATGTGATGACAGCACTGTACGACTGTGGCGTTTTGTGGATGTGATGACAGTACTGCACGACTGTGGCACTGTGTGAATGTGATGCCAGCACTGCACGACTGTCGCGTTTTGTGGATATGATGACAGAATTGCACGACTGTGGCGTTGTGTGGGTAAGATGACAGCACAAGACGACTCTGGCGCTCTATGGATGTTATGACGGCAATATAAACCGTACCGCTGTGTGAATGTGATGATAGCACTGCACGACTGCGACTCTGTGTGGATGTGATGGCAGCACTGCACGATTATGGCGATATGTGGATATGATGAGAGCACTACACGACTGTGGCGCTCTAAGTATATGATGACAGCACTGCACGACTGTGGCGCTGTTTGGATGTGATGACAGCACTACAAGACTGTGGCTAAATGTGGATATGATGATTGCATTGACTACGGTGGCGCTGTGTGTATGTGATCACAGCACTGCAAGACTGTGGCGCTGTGTGGATGTGATAGCAGTAATGCACGACTATGGCGCTGTGTGGATTTGATGATACCACTGCACGACTGTGACGCTGTGGGGATATGTTGACAGTACTGCATGACTGTGGCGTTTCACAGATGTGATGACAACATTGCACGACTGTGGCGCGCTGTGGATGTGATGAAAGCACTACACGACTGTGGTGCTGTGTAGATGTGATGACAGCACTACATGGCTGTAGCGTTTTGTGGTTATCATTACAGCACTGCACGACTCTGGCACGTTGATGATGTGATGTCAGCACTGCATGAATGTGGCGTTGTGTGGATGTGATGACAGCACTGCACGACTGTCGCGGTGGGTGGATATGATGATGGCACTTCATATCTGTGGCGTTGTGTTGATATGATGACAGCACTGAACGACCGTGGCGCTGTGTGGGTGTGATGATAGCACTGCACGACTGTGGCGCTGTGTGGAGGTGATCATTGCACTGCACTACTGTGGTGCTATATGGATATGATGCCAGCACTGCACGACTGTGGTGCTATATGGATATGATGCCAGCACTGCACGACTGCGGCGCTGTGTGGGAGTGATGACAGCAGTGAACGACTGTGGCGGAATATGGATATGATTACATTGCACGACTGTGGTGCTGTGTGGATACGATTACAGCACTTCATGACACTAACGCTGTGTGCATGTCATGACAGCACTGTACCACTGCGGTGATGTGAGGATAGGATGACAACACTGCACGACTGTGGCGGTATGTAGATGTGATAACAGTACTGCACGACTTTGGCGCTGTGTGGATATGATGACAGCATTGCACAACTGTTGCGTTGTGTAGATGAAATGACCACTTCACGACTGTGGCGCCGTGTGGATTTGATGACAGCAGTGCACGACTGTGGCTCTGTGTGGATGTGATGACAACACTGCACGACTGTGGCGCTGTGTGGATGTGAGGACAACACTACAAAACAGTGGCGCTCTGTGGATGTGGTGACAGCACTGTACCATTGTGGCGCTGTGTGAATTTGATGACAGGACTGCACGACTGTGGTGCTGTGTGGATGTGATGACAGAACTGCACGACTGTGGCGCTGTGTAGATGTGGTGACAAAACTACATGACTGTGGCGCTTTGTAGATGTGATGAGAACACTACACGACTGTGTAGCTGTAAGGATGCTATGATAATATTACACTACTGCGGCGCTGTGTGAATGTGATGACGACTGCACGACTGTGGCGCTGTGCAGATGTGATGACAGTACTTCACGACTTTGGCGTTATGTGTATATGATGACAGCACTGCACGACTCTGACGTAGGGTGAATTTGATGACAGCACTGCACGCCTGTGGCGTTGTGTGGATGTGATGACAGCACTTCACAACACTAGCGCTCTCTGCATATGATGGAAGCACTGTACCACTGCGGTGCTGTGTGGATATGATGACAGCACTGCACGACTTTGTCGCTCTGTAGATGTGATGACAGCACTGCACGACTATGGCGCTATGTGGATATGATGACAGCATTGCACGACTGTTGCGATGTGTGGATATAATGACAGCACTGCACGACTGTGGCGAAGTGTGGATTTGATGACAGCATTACACGACTGTGGCTCTGTGTGGATGTGATGACAACACTGCACGACTCTGGCGCTGTGTGGATGTGATGACAACACTACAAGACAGTGGCACTGTGTGGACGTGATGACAGCACTGCACGATTGTGGCGCGGTGTGAATGTGATGACAGGACTGCACGAGTGTGGTCCTGTGTGGATGTGATGACAGCACTACACGACCGTGGTGCTGTGTGGATGTTATGGCAGCACTGCAGAACTGTGAAGCTGTGTGGATGTGATAACAACACTGCACGACTGTGGAGCTGTGTTGATGTGATGACAGCACTGCAGGACTGTTGCGCCATGTGGATATGATGACAAGACTGCACAACTCCAGTGATGTGTGGATGTGATGACAGCACCGCACGACTGCGGTGTTTTTTGGTTGTGATTACAACACTGCACGACTGAGGCACTTTGTTGATGTGATGAGAGCACTGCAAGACTGTGTCGTTGTGCAAATGTGATGACAGTTCTGGACGATTGTGGCGTTGTGTGGATGTGTGGATGTGATGACAGCACTGTATGACTGTGGCGTTGTGTGGATGTGATGACATTACTCCACGACTGTGTTGTCGTGTGGATTTCACAAGAGCACTGCACGACTGTGGCGCTGTGTGAATGTGATGACAGCATTACACGACAGTGGCACCGTGTGAATTTGATGACAGCACTGCACGACTATAATGATGTGTAGATGGGATGACAGCACTGCACGACTCAGGAGATGTTTCAATATGATGAAAGCAATGCACCACTGCTTTGCTGTGTGGATATGATGACAGCACCGCACGACTGTTACGCTTTGTGGATGTGATGACAGCACTGCACGACTCTGGAGCTGTATGGATGTGATGACAAGCACTGCACGACTGTGTTGCCATATGGATATGATGACAGGAATGCACGACTTTGGCGTTGTGTGGATGTGATGACAAGATTGCACGACTCAGGCGTTGTGTGGATGTTATGACAGCAATGCAGCACTCTAGTGCTGTGTGGTTGTGATGATATCACTGCACCACTGAGGCTCTGTCTGGATGTGATGATATTACTGCACGACTGTGGCGCTGTGATGATATGATGACATCACTGCACGACTGTGGCGTTGTGTAGATGTGATGACAGCACTGCACGACAGTGGCGCCGTGTGGATTTGATAACAGCACCTCACGACTGTGGTGCTGTGTGGATGTGATGACAGCACAGCACGACTCTGGAGCTGTGTGGATGTGATGACAAGCACTGCACGACTGTAGTGCCATATGGATATCATGACAGGAATGCACGACTTTGGCGTTGTGTGGATGTGATGACAGGACTGCACGACTCAGGCGTTGTGTGGATGTTATGACAGCAATGCACCACTCTAGTGCTGTGTGGTTGTGATGATATCACTGCACCACTGAGGCTCTGTCTGGATGTAATGATAGTACTGCACCACTGCGGCGCTGTGTGGATGTGATGATAGTACTGCACGACTGTGTTGCTGTGATGATATGATGACAGCACTGCACGACTGTGGCGTTGTGTAGATGTAATGACAGCAGTGCACGACTGTGGCGCCGTTTGGATTTGATCACAGCACTTCACGACTGTGGTACTGTTTGAATGTGATGACAGCACTGCACGAATCTAGCGCTGGGTGGATGTGATGACACCACTGAACCACTGCGGCGCTGTGTTGATATGACGACAGTACTGCACGACTTTGGCGCTCTGTAGATGTGATATCAGTACTGCAAGACTTTAACGCTGTTTGGATATAATGACAGTTGCGTTGTGTGGATGTAATGACAGCACTGCACGACTGTAGCGCAGTGTGGATTTGATGACAACACTACACAACTGTGGCTCTGTGTGGATGTGATGACAACACTGCACGACTCTGGCGCTGTGTGGATGTGATGAGAGCACTAAACGACTGTGGCGCTGTGTGGATGTGATGACAGCAGTGCATGAATGTGGTGCTCTGTTCATGTGATGACATCACTGCACGACTGTGACGCTATGGGGATATGATGACATCACTGAAAGACTGTGGCGCTTTATGGATGTGATGAGAACATTACAAGACTGTGTAGCTGTAAGAATGCTATGATAGCATTACATTATTCCGGCGCTGCGTGAATGTTATGACAGTACTGCACGACTGTGCCACAATGTGGATATGATGAGAGGAATGCACGATTTTGGCGATGCTTGTATGTGATGACAGCACTGCACGACTGTAGCGCTATGTGGATGTGATGACACCTGCACGACTGTGGCGCTGTGTGGATGAAATGACAGCATTGCACGACTCTAGCGCTGTGTGGATGTGATGACAGTACTGCACCTCTGAGTTGCTGTGTGGATATAATGACAGAACTGCACGACTGTGGCAATGTGTGGATGTGATGACAGTATTCTAAGACTTTGGCGCTGTGTGGATATGATGACAGCATTACCCGACTGTGGCGCTGTGTGGATGTGATGACAGCACTGCACAAATTTAGTGATGCGTGGATGTGATGTCAGCACTGCACGACTGTGGCGCAATGTAGATGTGATGACAGCACTGCACGACTCTCGCGTTGTGTGGATGTGACGACAGCACTGCACGACTGTGGCGATGTTTGGATGTTATGACAGCATTGCACCAATGCGGTGCTGTGTGGATATGATGACAGCACTGCACGACTTTATCGCTGTATGGATGTGATGACAGTACTGCAAGACTTTTGGGCTGTGTGGAAGTGATGACAGCACAGCACTACTGTGGCGCTTTGTGGATGTGATGAGAACACTACACGACTGTGTAGCTGTAAGGATGCGATGATAGCACTACACTATTGCGGCGCTGCGTAAATGTTATGACAGCACCGCACGACTGTGGAGCTATGTTGATATGATGAAAGGAATGCACGGTTGTGGCGTTGTGTGCGTGTGATGACAGCGGGGCACGACTGTGGCGCTTTGTAGATGTGATGAGACCACTACAAGACTGTGTAACTGTAAGGATGGTCTGATGGCATTACACTATTGCGGCGCTGCGTCAACGTTATAACATTACTACACGACTGTGGCGCTATGTGGATATGATGAGCGGAATGCACGGTTGTGGCGTTGTGTGGATGCGATGACAGCACTGCACGTCTGTGGCGCTTTGTGGATGTGATGACCACTGCACGACTGTGGCGCTATGTGGATGTTATGACACCAGTGCATGACTGTGGAGCTGTGTGTATGTGATTACATTACTGCACAACTGCGTTGCTGTGTGGATATGATGACAGCACTGCACGACTGTGGAGCTGTGTGGATGTGATGAGAGCATTGCACGACTGTGGCGCTGTGTGGATGTGATGACAGCACTGCACGAATGAAGCGCTGTGTGGATGTGATGGCAGCATTGCACCACTGCAATGTTGTGTGGATATAATGACAGCACTGCACGACTGTAGCGCTGTGTGGATTTGATGACAGTACCGCAGAACTTTGGCGCTGTCTGGATATAATGACAACACTGCACGACTCTAGCCCTGTGTGTATGTGGTGACAGCATTGCAGTACTTCGCTTCTGTGTGGATATGATTACAGCACCGCACGACTGTGGCGTTGTGTGGATATGATGACAGCACTGCAGGACTGTGGCGTTGTGTAGATGTGATGACAGCACCGCACGACTGTTTTGTCGTGTGGATTTGATGACAACACTGTCTTGCTATGGCGCTGTGTGGATGTGATGACAGATTATACGACTGTAGCGCCGTGTGGATGTGATGACAGCACTCCATGACTTTGGCGCTGTGTGGATGTGATGACAACACTGTACGACTCTAGCGCTGTGTGGATGTGATGACAGCACTACACGACTGTGGTGTTGTGTGGATGTGATGGCAGCCCTGCACGGCTCTAGTGATGTGTGGATGTGATGACAGCACTGCACGACTCTATGGCTGTGTGGATGTGATGATAGCACTGCACTACTGCGGTGCTGTGTGGATATGATGACAGCACTGCACGACTGTGGCGTTGTATAGATGTGACGACAGTACCGCACGACTGTTTTGCCGTGTGGATTTGATGACAACACTGCCTAGATATGGCGCTGTGTGGATGTGATGACAGCATTATACGACTGTAGCGCCGTGTGGATGTGATGACAGCACTCCATGACTGTGGGGCTGTGTGGATATGATGACAGCACTGTACGACTCTAGCGCTTTGTGGATGTGATGGCAGCACTACATGACTGTGGTGCTGTGTGGATGTGATGGCAGCGCTGCACGACTTTAGTGATGTGTGGATGTGATGACAACACTGCACGACTCTAGCGCTGTGTGGATGTGATGACAGCATTGCACCACTGCGGTGCTGTGTGGATATGATGACAGGAGTGCACGACTGTGGTGCTGTGTGGATGTCATGACAGTAGTGCACGACTTTGGCACAGTGCGGATGTGATGACAGCACTGCACAAATGTGGTGTTGTGTGGATGTGATGACAGCACTTCACGACTGTGGCGCCATGTGGATTTGATAACGCTGCACGATTGTAGCGCTCTTTGGATGTGATGACAGCACTACACGACTGTTGCGCTAAGTGGATGTGATGACAGCCCTGCACGTATCTGGCGCTGCTTGGATGCGATGACAGAACTGCTTGACGCTATCGCTGCGTGCATGGTATGAGAGCACTTCACCACTGCGTACCTGTGTGGATATGGTGACAGCACCGCAGGACTGTGGCGCTCTGTGGATTTCATGACAGCACTGCATGATTGTGGCGCTGTGTGGATGTGTGACAGCACTGCACGACTCTAGCGCTATGTGGATTTGATGACATCACTGCACGACTGTGGAGCTGTGTGTAGATGATGACACTACTGAACGACTATGGCGCTGGGTGGATGTGATGACAGCACTGCACGACTCTTACGTAATGTGGATGTGATGACAGCACTACACGACTCTAGCGCTATGTGGCTGTGATGACAGAACTGCACGTATCTGGCGCTGCTTGGATGTGATGACAGCTCTCCACGAATCTAGCGCTGTGCGGATGTGATGACAATACTGCACCAATGCGTTCTTTGTGGATATGTTGACAGCACTGCATGACTGTGGCGCTGTGTGGATATGATGACAGTACTGCATGACTTTGGCGCTGTGTGGATATGATGACAGCACTGCACGAGTGTGGTGTTGTGTAAATGTGATGACATAAATGCACGACTGTGGCGCAGTGTGGATTTGATCACAGCATTGCATGATTGAGGCGCTGTTTCCATATGATGACAGCACTGCACGACTGTGCACCTATGTGGATATGATGACAGCACTGCACGACTGTGACGCTGTGTGGATGTGATGACAGCACTGCACTCCAGAGCGCTGTTTTGATGTGACGACAGCACTGCACGACTGTGCAGCTATGTCGATGTGATGACAGCACTGCACGACTGTGGAGATTTGTGGATGTAATGACAAGCAGTGCACGACTATAGAGCCATGCGGATGTGATGACATCATTGCACGACTTTGGAGTTGTGTGGATGTGATGACAGGACTGTACGACTCTAGTGTTCTGTAGATATGATGACAGCAATGCACCACTCTAGTGCTGATTGGATGTGATGACAGTACTGCACCACTGCGGCGCTGTGCGGATGTGATGAGAGTACTGCACGACTATGGCGCTGTGATGATATGATGAAACCACTTCACGACTCTGGCGTTGTGTGGATGTGATGACGGCCCTGCACGACGGTGGGGCATGTGGATTTGATGATAGCACTTCACTACTGTGATGATGTGTGGATGTGATGACAGCACTGCACGCCTCTAGCGCTGTGGCCATGTGATGACAGGACTGCATAACTGCGGTGATGTGTGGATATGATGAAAGCACTGCACGACTTTAGCGTTGTGTGGATGTGAGGACAGCAGTGCACCACTCTAGTGACGTGTGGATGTGATGACAGCACTGCACCACTGCTGCGGGGTGTGGATGTGATGATAGCACTGAACGACTGTGGCGCTGGGATCATATGATAATACCACTGAACGAGTGTGGCGTGTGTGGATGTGATAACAGCATTGCACGACTGTGGCGCTGTGTGGATGTGATGAGAGCACTGCACGACTGTGGCGCTTTATGGATGTGATGAGAACACTACACGACTGTGTAGCTGTAACAATGCTATGATAGGTTTACACTATTGCGGCGCTGCATGAATGTTATGACAGTACTGCACGACTGTGGCGGTATGTGGATATGATTAGAGGAATGCACGGTTGTGGCGTTGTGTGGATGTGATGAGAGCACTGCACGTATCTGGCGCTGCTTGGATGCGATGACAGAACTGCTTGACGCTATCGCTGCGTGCATGGTATGAGAGCACTTCACCACTGCGTACCTGTGTGGATATGGTGACAGCACCGCAGGACTGTGGCGCTCTGTGGATTTCATGACAGCACTGCATGATTGTGGCGCTGTGTGGATGTGTGACAGCACTGCACGACTCTAGCGCTATGTGGATTTGATGACATCACTGCACGACTGTGGAGCTGTGTGTAGATGATGACACTACTGAACGACTATGGCGCTGGGTGGATGTGATGACAGCACTGCACGACTCTTACGTAATGTGGATGTGATGACAGCACTACACGACTCTAGCGCTATGTGGCTGTGATGACAGAACTGCACGTATCTGGCGCTGCTTGGATGTGATGACAGCTCTCCACGAATCTAGCGCTGTGCGGATGTGATGACAATACTGCACCAATGCGTTCTTTGTGGATATGTTGACAGCACTGCATGACTGTGGCGCAGTGTGGATTTGATCACAGCATTGCACGATTGAGGCGCTGTTTCCATATGATGACAGCACTGCACGACTGTGCACCTATGTGGATATGATGACAGCACTGCACGACTGTGACGCTGTGTGGATGTGATGACAGCACTGCACTCCAGAGCGCTGTTTTGATGTGACGACAGCACTGCACGACTGTGCAGCTATGTCGATGTGATGACAGCACTGCACGACTGTGGAGATTTGTGGATGTGATGACAAGCAGTGCACGACTATAGAGCCATGCGGATGTGATGACATCATTGCACGACTTTGGAGTTGTGTGGATGTGATGACAGGACTGTACGACTCTAGTGTTCTGTAGATATGATGACAGCAATGCACCACTCTAGTGCTGATTGGATGTGATGACAGTACTGCACCACTGCGGCGCTGTGCGGATGTGATGAGAGTACTGCACGACTATGGCGCTGTGATCATATGATGATACCACTGCACGACTGTGGCGTTGTGTGGATGTGATGACAGCACTGCACGACGGTGGCGCCGTGTGGATTTGATGATAGCACTTCACGACTGTGGTGCTGTGTGGATGTAACGACAGCACTGCACGACTCTAGCGCTGTGTGCAGGTGATGACAAGACTGCACCACTGCGGTGCTGTGTGGATATGATGACAGCACTGGACGACTGTTGCCCTCTGTAGATGTGATATCAGTACTTCACGAATATGGCGCTGTGTGGATATGATGACAACATTGCATGATTGTTGCGATGTGTGGATGTAATGACAGTAATGCACGACTGTGCCGAAGAGTGGATTTGATGACAGCACTGCACGATTATGGCGTTGTGTGGATGTGATGACAGCACTGTACGGCTATTGTACTGTGTGGATGTGATGACAGCACTGCATGACTGTGGCGCTATGTGGATGTGGTGGCAGCTCTGCACGACTGAGGCGCTTTGTGGATGTGATGAGAACACTATACGACTGTGTACCTGTAAGGATGCTATGATAGCATTACACTATTGCGGCGCTGCGTGAATGTTATGACAGTACAGCATGACTGTGGCGCTATTTGGATATGATGAGAGAAATGCACGGTTGTGGCGTTGTGTGAATTTGATGACAGCAGTGCACGACTGTGGCGCTTTGTAGATGCGATGAGACCAATACACGACTGTGTAGCTGTAAGGATGTTATGATAGCATTACACTATTGCAGCGCTGCGTGTTTGTTATGACAGTACTGCACGACTGTGGCGCTATGTGGATATGATGACCACTGCACGACTGTTACGCTGTGTGAATGTGATGACAGCACTGCACGAATGTGGAGCTCTGTGGATATGATGACAGTACTGCAGTACTGCGTTGCTGTGTGGATATGACGAAAGCACTGAACAAGTTTGGCGCAGTGTGGTTATGATGACAGCACTGGATGTGATGAAAGAACTAAACGACTGTGCTGCCGTGTAGATTTGATGACACCACTGCACAACTGTGGCGCTGTGTGGATTTGATGAAAGCATTACACGACTGTGGCACTGTGTGGATGTTATTACAGACTGCACGACTCCGGGGATGTATGGATGTGAGGACAGTACTGCACGACTGTTGCGCTGTGTGGATTTGATTACAGCACTGCACGACTGTGGCGCTTTGTGGGTATGATGACAGCACCGCACAACTGTGGCGCTGTGTGGATGTGATGACAACACTCCTCAACTGTAGTGCTGTGTGGATGTTATGAGAGCACTGCACGACTGTGCAGCTGTGTAGATGTGATCACAGCACTGCACGACTGTGCAGCTGGGGGGATATAATGACAGCACTGCAGGACTTTTGCAGCATGTGGATATGATGACAGGACTGCACGACTGTGATGTTCTGTAGATGTGATGACAGCAATGCAAGACTGTGGCGCTTTTTGGATGTAATGACAGCACTGCACGATTTTCTCGCTATGTGGATGTGATGATATTGTTGCACGACTCTGGCGCTGTCTGGATGTGATGACAGCACTTCACGACTGTGGCGCTGTGTGGATGTGATTACAGCACCACACGACTCTAGAGATGTGTGAATGTGATGACAGCACTGCACGACTCTGGAGCTGTGTGGATGTGATAACAGCACTCCACGACTATGGCGCAATGTGGATGTGATGACAGAACTGTGCGACTGTGGCGCTATTTGGATGTGATGACAGCACTACACGATTGTGGAGATAAGTGGATATAATGAATGCAATACACGACTATGGTGCTGTTTGGATGTATTGACTGCACTGCACGACTCTAGTGATGTTTCCATGTGATGACAACTCTCCACGACTCTGGAGCTTTGTGGATGTGATGACAGCAGTGCACGAATGTGGCGCAATGTGGATTTGATGACAGCACTGCACAACTGTGGCGCTGAATGGATGTGATGACAGCATTGCACGATTGTAGAGCTGTGTGGATGTGATGGCAGCACTGCACGACTATAGCGCTTTGTGGATATGATGAGAGCACTGCACGACTGTGGAGCTGTGTGGATTTGATGACAGCACTGCACGACTGTGGAGCTCGGTGGGTATGATGACAATTTCGTACGACTGTGGCGTTGTGTGGATATGATGACAATACAGCACAACTGTAGCGTTTTTTGGATGTTTTGACAGCACTGCAAGACTGTGCAACTGTGTGGATGTGATTACTGCACTGCACGACTGTTGAGCTGTGTGGATGTGATGACAGCATTGAACGACTGTTGCGCCATGTGGATGCGAGGACAGGAATGCACGAATGTGGTGTTGTGTGGATGCGATGACATCACTGCACGAGTGTGGCGCTATGAGGATGTTATGACAGCACTGCATGATTTTGTCGCTGTGTGGATGTGATGACAGTGTTGCACAACTCTAGCGCTATGTGGATGTGATGACACCACTGCACGACTCTGGCGCTGTGTGGATTTGATGACAACACTACACGACTGTGGCGATGTGTGGATGTGATGACAGCATTGCACTACTGTGACGTTGTTTGGATGTGATGAAAGCACTGCACCACTTCAATGCTGTGTGCATGTGATGACGGCACTGCACGACTGTGGCGGTGTTTGGATGTGATGTCAGTATTGCAAGACTTTGGGGCTGTGTGGATATGATGACAGCACTGCACGACTATGGCATCATGAGAGCGCTGCAAGACTGTTGCACCTATTGGATTTAATGACAGCACTTCACGACTATGGCGCTGTGTGGATGTGATGACAGCACTGCACGATTGTGGCTCAGTGTGGATATGATGACAGCACTGAACGACTATGGTGCTGTGTGGGTATGATGACAGCACTGCACGAGTTTTGCGCTTTGTGGATGTGATGAGAACGCTACACGACTGCGTAGCTGTAAGAATGCTATGATAGCATTGCACTATTGCGGCGCTGTGTGAATGTGATGAAAGCACCGCACGACTGCGCGTTATGTGGATATGATGAGAGGAATGCATGGTTGTGGTGTTTTGTGGATGTGATGGCAGCACTGCACGACTGTTGCGCTGTGTGGATGTGATGACAATACTGCACGACTTTGGCGCTGTATGGATATGATGACAGCGTTACACGACTGTGGCGCTGTGTGGATGTGATGACAGCTT
Organism: Panulirus ornatus; assembly: GCF_036320965.1. Lineage (NCBI taxonomy): Eukaryota > Metazoa > Arthropoda > Malacostraca > Decapoda > Palinuridae > Panulirus > Panulirus ornatus. The sequence goes on along the minus strand of NC_092256.1, from coordinate 3,037,172 downwards.
TGAACGACGCTGGATATGTTTGGGTGTGATGACAGCACTGCACGATTGTTAAGCTGCGTGGATGTGACGACAGCACTGCTCGACTGTTGCGCAATGTGGATGTGATGACAGCACTTCACGACTCTCGCGCTGTGTGGATGTGACGATAGCATTGCACGACTGTGGCGTTGCGTAGATGTTATGACAGCAGTGTACAACTTTGGCGCTCTGTGGATATGCTGACAGCACTGCATGACTGAGACATATGTGGATGTGATGACAGCACTACACGACTGTGGCGCTATGTGGATTTGATGAGAGTACTGCACGACTTTGGCGGTGTGTGGATGTGACGATAGCACAACACGACTGTGGCGCTATGTGGATTTGATGACGGCACTGCATGACCGTGGGGCTGTGTGAATGTGATGACAGAACTGCAGGAAACTTGTGATGTGTGGATGTGATGAGAACACTGCGCGTCTCTGGAGCATTGTGGATGTGATGACAGCACTGCACAACTGTGGAGCAATGTGGATGTAATGACAGTACAACGCAAATGTGGCGCTGATTGGAGGTGATGACAGTACTGCACGATTGTGGAGCTATGTGGATATGAATACAACACTGCAGGACTGTGGTGCAATATGCATGTGATGACAGCACTGCGCGATTGTGGCGCTGTTTGGATATTATGACAAGACTAGACCACTGCGGTGTTGTGTGGATATGATGACAACACTGCACGACTGTGGCACTGTGTGGATGTGGTGACATTAATGCACAACATTGGCGCTTTTTGGATATGATGACAGAACTGCACGACTGTGGCGCTGTGTGGATGTGATGGCCAAAATGCACGACTCTAGCGTTGTGTGGACGTGATGAGAAAACTGCACGACTGTTGCGCTGCGTGGATTTGATGACAGCACTGCAAGACTGTGCCGCTGTGTGGATATGATGACAGCGCCGCACGACTGTGTCGTTGTGTGGATGTCATGACAACACTGCACGACTTTTACGCTGTGTGGATGTTAGGACAGCACTGCAAGACTATGCAACTGTGTGGATGTGATGACTGCACTGCACGACTGTGGAGCTCTGTAAATGTAATGTCAGCACTACACGGATGTTGCACCATGTGGATATGATGATAGGACTGCACGACTGTGGCGTTGTGTCGATGTGATGACAGCAATGCACAATGGTGACGCCGTGTGGATTTGATAATATCGCTTCACGACTGTAGTGCTGTGTGGATGTCATGACAGCACTGCACCACTCTAGCGCTGTGTGCAGATGATGACAGGACTGCACCACTGCGGTCCTGTGTGGATATGATGACAGCACTGCACGACTGTGACGCTCTGTAGATGTGATGTCAGAACTGCACGACTATGGCGCTGTGTGGATATGATGACAGCATTGCATGATTGTTGCGGTGTGTGGATGTAATGACAACACTGCACGACTGTGGCGAAGTGTGGATTTGATGATAGCACTTCACGACTATGCCTCTGTGTGAATGTGATGACAACACTGCATGACTCTGGCGCTATGTGGATGTGATGACAGCACTACACGAGTGTGGCGCTGTGTGGATGTGCTGACAGCACTGCACGACTGTGGGGCAATGCTGATGTGATGACAGCACTGCACGACTGTGGCGCTTTGTGGATGCGATGAGAACACTATACGACTGTGTAGCTGTAAGGATGCTAAGCATTACACTATTGCGACGCTGCGTGAATGTTATGACAGTACTGCACGACTGTGGCGCTATGTGGATATAATGAGAGGAATGCACGGTTGTGGCGTTGTGTGAATGTGATGACAGCAGTGCAAGACTGTGGCGCTTTGTGGATATGATGAGAGCACTATACGACTGTAAGGATGCTATGATAGCATACACTATTGCAGCGCTGCGTAAATGTTATAACAGTACTGCACGACTGTGGCGCGATGTGGATATGATGAGTGAAATACAGGTTTGTGGCGTTATGTGGATGTGATGAAAGCACTGCATGACTATGGCGCTTTGTAGAGATGATGACCACTGCACGACTGTTGCGCTGTGTGAATGTGATAACAGCACTGCACGACTGTTGCGCTGTGTGGATATGATGACAGTACTGCAGTACTGCGTTGCTGTGTGGATATGACGACAGCACTGAACGACTTTGGCGCAGTGTGGTTATGATGACAGCACTGAACGACTGTGGTATATGTGGGTATAATGCAAGCACTGCACGACTGTGCTGCCGTTTGGATTTGATGACACCCCTGCACGACTGTGGCGCTGTGTGGGTGTGATGACAGCATTACACGACTGTGGCACTGTGTGGATGTGATGAGAGCACTGCACGACTCTGGGGATGTGTGGATGTGATAACAGTGCTGCACGACTGTTGCGCTGTGGGGATTTGATGACAACACTGCACGACTGTGGCGCTTTTTGGATATGATGACAGCACCGCACGACTGTGGCGCAGTGTGGATGTGATGACAACACTGTTCAACTGTAGCGCTGTGTGGATGTTTTAACAGCACTGCACGACTGTGCAGCTGTGTAGATGTGATCAAGGCACTGCACGACTGTGGAGCTGTGGGGATGTGATGACAGCACTGCAGGACTGTTGCACCATGTGGATATGATGACAGGACTGCACGAATGTGGCGTTCTGTAGATGTGATGACAGCACTGTGAGACTGTGGCGAATTCTGGATGTGATGGCAGCACTCCACGATTTTATCGCTGTGTGGATGTGATGGCATTGTTGCACGGCTCTGGCGCTGTCTGGATGTGATGACAGCTCTTCACGACTGTGGCGCTGTGTGGATGTGATGACATCACTACACGACTCTAGTGATATGTGAATGTGAAGACAGCACTGCACGACTCTGGAGCTGGGTAGATGTGATGACATCACCGCACGACTATGGCGCAATGTGGATGTGATGACAGAACTGTGCGACTGTGGCGCTGTTTGGATGTGATGACAGCACTGCACGAATGTGGAGTTAGGTGGATATGATGAATGCACTGCACGACTATGGTGCTCTGTGGACGTCTTGACAGCACCGTACAACTCTAGTGCTGTGTGAATGTGATGACAGCATTCCACGACTCTGGAGCTTTCTGGATGTGATGACAGTAGTGCACGAATGTGGCGCAATGTGGATATGATGACAGCACTGCGCAACTCTGGCGCTGAATGGAGGTGATGACAGCACTGCACGACTTTAGCGCTCTGTGGATGTGATGAGAGCACTGGACGACTGTGGCGCTGTGTGGATTTGATGACAGCACTGCACGACTGTGGAGCTCTGTGGATATGATGACAGTTCCGCACGACTGTGGTGTTGTGTGGATGTGATGACAACACAGCACGACTGCAGCGCTTTTTGGATGTTTTGATAGCACTGCAAGACTGTGCAACCGTGTGGATGTGATGACTGCACTGCACGACTGTTGAGCTGTGTGGATGTCATGACAGCACTGCACGACTGTTGCGCCATGTGGATATAAGGACAGGACTGAACGAATGCGGTGTTGTGTGGATGTGATGACAGCAATACACGAGTGTGACGCTTTGCGGATGTTATGACAGCACTGCACGATTTTGTCGCTGTGTGGATGTGATGACAGCACTGCCAGACTCTGGCAATGTGTGTATTTGATGACAACACTACACGACTGTGGTGCTGTGTGGATGTGATGACAGCACTGCACTACTTTGACGTTGCTTGGATGTGATGACAGCACTACACCACTTCAATGCTGTGTGGATATGTTGACGGGACTGCACGACTGTGGTGGTGTTTGGATGTGATGTTAGTATTGCACGACTCTGGCGCTGTGTGGATATGATGACAGCACTGCACGACTGTGGCGTTGTGTGGATATTATGAGAGCGCTGCACGACTGTTGCGCCTTGTGGATTTAATGACAGTACTGCACGACTATGGCGTAGTGTGGATGTGATGACAGCACTGCACGATTGTGGCTCAGTGTGGATATGATGAAAGCACTGAACGACTATGGTGCAGTTTGAGTGTGATGACAGCACTGCACCAGTTTGGCGCTTTGTGGATGTGAGGAGAACGCTACACGTCTGCGTAGCTATAAGGATGCTATGATAGCATTGCACTATTGCGGCGCTGTGTGAATGTCATGAGAGCACCGCACGACTGTGGCGCTAAATGGATATGATCAGAGGAATGCACGGTTGTGGTGTTGTGTGGATGTGATGACAGCACTACACGACTGTTGCACTGTGTGGATGTGATGACAATACTCCACGACTTTGGCGCTGTGTGGATATGATGACAGCACTGCACGACTGTGGAGTTGTGTGGATGTGATTGCAGCACTGCACGACTGTGTTGCCGTGTGGATTTGATGACAACACTGCCTGACTATGGCGATGTGTGGATGTGATGACAGCATTACACAAGTGTGGCGCTGTGTGGATTTGATGACAACACTCCACTACTCTGGATCTGTGTGAATGTTATGACAATACTGCACGACCCTGGCGCTGTGTGGATGTGATGACAGCACTACACGACTGTGGCGCTATGTGGATGTGATGACAGCACTGCACGACTGAGTTGCCGTGTGGATTTGATGACAACGCTGCCTGACTATGGCGCTGTATGGATGTGATGACAGCATCACACACCTGTAGCAACGTGTGGATATGATGACAGCACTGCACTACTGTGGATCTGTGTGGATATCATGACAATACTGCACGACTCTAGCGCTGTGTGGATGTGATGACAGCACTACACGACTGTGGCGCTGTGTGGATGTGATGACAGCAATGCACGACTGTGTTGTCTCGTGTATTTGAGGGCAACACTGACTGGCTATGGCGCTGTGTGGATGTGATGACACCACTGCACTACTGTAGATCTGTGTGGATGTGATGACTATACCACACGACTCTGGCGCTTTGTGGATGTGATGACAGCACGATACGACTGTGGCGCTGTGTAGATGTGATGACAGCATTGCACGACTCTGGAGCTATTTGGGTGTGATAATAGCACTGGACGATTGTTAAACTGTGTGGATGTGATGACAGCACTGCTCGACTGTGGCGCAATGTGGATGTGATGACAGCACTTCACGACTCTCGCGCTTTGTGGATGTGACGATAGCATTGCACGACTGTGGCGCAATGTGGATGTGATGACAGCACTTCACGACTCTCGCGCTGTGTGGATGTGACGATAGCATTGCACGACTGTGGCGTTGTGTGGATGTTATGACAGCAGTGCACAACTTTGGCGCTCTGTGGATATGATGAAAACATTGCAAGACTGAGGCATATGTGGATGTGATGACAGCACCACGACTGTGGCGCTATGTGGATTTGATGAGAGTATTGCATGACTATGGCGGTGTGTGGATGTGATAACAGCACTGCACGACTCTGAAGCATTGTGGATCTGATGACAGCACGCACGACTGTGGCGCAATGTGGATGTGATGACAGTACTGCGTGACTGTAGCGCTGATTGGAGGTGTTGACAGCACTGCACGATTGTGGAGCTATGTGGATATGAATACAACACTGCAGGACTGTGGTGCAATGTGCATGTGGTGACAGCACTGAGCGATTGTGGTGCTGTTTGGATGTTATGACAACACTAGACCACTGCGGTGCTGTGTGGATATGATGACAGCACTGCACGACTGTGGCGCTGTGTGGGTATGGTGACATTACTGCAAGACTTTGGCGCTCTCTGCATGTGATGACAGCACTGCACGACTGTGGCGCTGTGTGGATGTGATGGCAACACTGCACGACTCTAGCGCTGTGCGGACGTGATGAGAAAACTGCTTGACTGTGGCGCTGTGTGGATTTGATGACAGCACTGCAAGACTGTGCCGCTGTGTGGATATGATGACAGCAACGCACGACTGTGGCGTTGAGTGGAAGTGTTGACAACACTGCACAACTGTAGCGCTGTGTGGATGTTATGACAGCACTGAAAGACTGTGCACCCGTGTGTATGTGATGACTGCACTGCGCGACTTTGGAGCTCTATATATGTGATGTAAGCACCGCACGAATGTTGCACCATGAGGATATGATGACAGGACTGCATGACTGTGGCTTTGTGTGGATGTGATGACAGCACTGCACGACTCTAGCGCTATGTGTAGGTGATGACGGAACTGCATCACTGCGGTGCTGTGTGGAATGATGACAGCACTTCACGACAGTGCCTCTATGTGGATGTGATGACAACACTGCATGACTCTGGCGCTATGGGGATGTGATGACAGCACTACACGAGTGTGGCGCTGTGTGGATGTGACGACAGCAATGCCCGATTATAGCGTTTTGTGGATGTGATGAGAACACTATACGACTGTGTAGCTGTAAGGATGCTATGATAGCATTACACTAATGCGAAGCTGCGTGAATGTTATGACAGTACCGCACGACTGTGGCGCTATGTGGATATGTTGAGAGGAATGCACAGTTGTGGCGTTGTGTGTATGTGATGACAGCAGTGCACGACTGTGGCACTTTTTAGATGTGATAAAAACACTACACGACTGAGTATCTATAAGGATGCTACGATAGCATTACATTATTGCAGCGCTGCGTGAATGTTATGAGAGTACTGCACGACTGTGGCGCTATGTGGATATGATGAGTGGAATGCATGGTTTTGGCGTTATGTGGATGTGATGAGAGCACTGCACAACTGTGGCGCTTTGTGGATATGATGACCACTGCACGACTGTTGCGCTGTGCGAATGTGATGAGAGTACTGCACGACTGTGGCGCTGTGTGGATATAATGACAGAACTGCAGTACTGCGTTGCTGTGTGGATATGACGACAGCACTGAACGACTTTGGCTTAGTGTGGTTATGATGACAGCATTGCACGACTGTGGCGTTGTGTGCGTACGATGAAAGCGCTGCACGACTTTGCAGCCGTATGGATTTGATGATACCATTGCACGACTGTGGCGCTGTGTGGATGTGACGACAGCATTACACGACTGTGGTACTATGTGGATGTGATGATAGCACTGCACGACTCTGGGGATGTGTGGATGTGATGACAGTAATGCACGACTGTTGCGCTGTGTGGATATGATGACTGCACTGCACGACTGTGGCGTTTTGTGGATATGATGACAGCACCGCACGACTGTGGCGCTGTGTGGATGTGATGACAATACTGCTCGAATATAGCGCTGTATGTATGTTATGACAGCACTGCACGACTGTGCAGCTGTGTAGATATGATCAAGGCACTGCACGACTGTAGAGCTATGGGAATGTGATGGCAGCACTGCAGGACTGTTGCACCATGTGGATATGATGACAGGACTGCACGATTGTGGCGTTCTGTAGATGTGATGACAGCACTGCAAGACTGTGACGCTTTCTGGATGTGATGACACCACTGCACGATTTTGGCGCTGTGTGGATGAGACGACATTGTTTCACGATTCTGGCGCTGTGTGGATGTGGTGACAGCACTTCACGACTGTGGCGCAATGTGGATGTGATGACAGCATTACACGACTCTAGTAATGTGTGAATGTGATGACAGCACTGCACGGCTGTGGAGCTGTTTGGATGTGATAACAGCACTGCACGACTATGGCGCAATGTGAATTTGATGACAGATCTGTGCGACTGTGGCGCTGTTTGATGTGATGACAGCACTGCACGATTGTGGAGCTATGTGGATATGATAAATGCACTGCACGACTGTGGTGCTGTGTGGATGTCCTGACAGCACCGCACGACTCAAGTGATGTGTGCATGTGATGACAGCACTGCACGACTCTGGAGCTTTGTGGATGTGATGACAGCAGTGCACGAATGTGGCGCAATGTGGATATGATGACAGTACTGCCAACTGTGGCGCTGAATGGATGTCATGACAGCACTGCACGATTGTAGAGCCATGTGGAAGTGATGGCAGCACTGCACGATTCTAGCGCTGTGTGGATGTGATGTGAGCACTGCACGACTGTGGCGCTGTGTGGATTTGATGACACGAGTGCTCGACTGTGGAGCTCTCTGGATATGATGACATTTCCGCTCGACTGTGGCGTTGTGTGGATGTGATGACAACACTGCACGACTGTAGCGCTTTTTGGACCTTTTGAGAGAACTGCAAGACTGTGCAACTGTGTGGATGTAATGACTGCACTGCAGGACTGTTGCGCCATGTGGATATGAGGACAGGACTGAACGAAAGTGGTGATGTTTGGATGTGATGACTGCACTGCATGTGTGGCGCTTTGCGGAAGTTATGACAGCACTGCACGATTTTGTCGCTGTGTGGATGTTATGATAGTGTTGCACGACTCTAACGCTGTGTGGATGTAATGAAAGCACTGCACGACTCTGGCGCTGTGTGGATTTGATGGCAACTCTACACAACCGTGGCGCTGTGTGGATGTGATGACAGCACTGCACTACTGTGACATTGTTTGGATGTGATGACAGCACTACACCACTTCTCTGATGTGTGGACATGATGACAGCACTGCACGACTGTGGCGTTATGTGGATATGGTGAGAGCGCTGCACGACTGTTGCGCCTTGTGGATTTAATGACAGTACTGCACGACTATGGCTCTGTGTGGATATGATGACAACACTGCACGATTGTGGCTCAGTGTGGATGTGATGACAGCACTGAACGATTATGGTGCTTTGTGGGTGTGATGGCAGCACTGCACGACTGTGGTGCTATGTGTATTTGATTATAGCACTGCAAGACTATGGTGGTGTGTGGATGTGATGATAGCACCACACGACTTTGGCGCTGTGTGTATTTCATGACGGCACTGCACGACTGTGGCGCTCTGTGAATCTGGTGACAGAACTGCATGACTCCAGTGTTGTGTGGATGTGATGACATCACTGCACGACTCTGGAGCATCGTGGATGTGATGACAGCACTGCACGACTGTGGCGCAATGTTGATGTGATGACAGTACTGCCCGACTGTGGCGCTCATTGGATGTGATGACAGGACTGCACGATTGTGGAGCTATGTGGATATGATTTCAACACTGCAGGACTCTGGTGTAATGTGCATATGATGACAGCACTGCGCGATTGTGGCGCTGTTTGGATGTTATGACAATACTAGACCACTGGGGTGCTAAGCGGACATGATCACAGCACTGCACGACTCGTGCGCTGTGTGGGTTTGATGGCAACACTGCACAACTGTGGCGCTGTGTGGATGTGATGACAGCACTACACTACTGTGACATTGTTTGGATGTGTTGACAGCACTGCACCACTTCAGTGCTGTGTGGATATGATGACAGCGCTGCACGACTGTGGCGTTTTGTGGATATTTTTAGAGCGCTGCACGACTTTTCTGCCTTGTGGATTTAATGACAGTACTGAACGACTATGGCGCTGTGTGGATATGATGACAGCACTGCTCGATTGTGGCTCATTGTGGATGTGATGACAGCACTGAACGACTATGGTGCTGTGTGGGTGTGATGACAGTACTGCACGATTGTGGTTCAGTGTGGATGTGATGACAGCAGAGAACGACTATGGTGCTTTGTGGGTGTGATGACAGCACTGCACAAGTTTGACGCTTTGTGAATGTGATGAGAACGCTACACGACTGCGTAGCTGTAAGGATGCTATGATAGAATTGAACTATTGCGGCGCTGTGTGAACGTGATGAGAGCACCGCACGACTGTGGCGCTAAGTGGATATGATGATAGGACTGTAGAGTTGTGGTGTTGTGTGGATATGATGACAGCACTGCACGGCTGCTGCGCTGTGTAAATGTGATGACACTACTGCACGACTTTAGCGCTGTGTGGCTGTGGTGACATTACTGCACATCTTTGGCGCTCTCTGGATATGATGACAGCACTGCACGACTGCTGCTCTGTGTAAATGTGATGACACTACTGCACGACTTTGGCGCTGTGTGGCTGTGGTGAGAAAATGCACGACTCTGGCGGTGTGTCGATTTGATGACAGCACTGCACGACTGTGCCGCGGTGTGGATACGATGATAGCACCCCAAGACTGTGGCGTTGTGTGGATGTGATTACAACACTACACGACTGTAGCGTTGTGTGGATGTTATGACAGCACTGCAAGACTGTGCAACTGTGTGGATGTGATGGCTGCGCTGCACGACTGTGGAGCTCTGTAAATGTGATGTTAGCACTGCACGAATGTTGCGCCATGTGGATATGATGACAGGACTGCACGACTCTGGTGTTGTGTGGGTGATGACAGCACTGCACGACTGAGGCGCTTTGTGGATGTGATGACATCACTGCACCATTATGGCTCAGTGTGGATGTAATGACAGCAATGATCGACTATGGTGCTGTTTAGGTGTAATGACAGCACTGCACGAGTTTGGCGCTTTGTGGATGTGATGAGAACGCTACACGAGTGCGTATCTGTAAGGATGTTATGATAGCATTGCACTATTGCGGCGCTGTGTAAATGTGATGAGAGCACCGCATGACTGTGGCGCTATGTGGATATGATGAGAGGAATGCATGGTTGTGTTGTTTGGATGTGATGACAGAACTGCACGACTGTTGCGCTGTGTGGATGTGATGACAATACTGCACGACTTTGGCGCTGTGTAGATATTATGACAACACTGCACTACTCTAGCGCTGTGTGGATGTGATGACAGCATTGCACCATTGCGCTGCTGTTTGGATATGATGAGAGCACAGCACGACTGTGGCGCTGTGGGGATGTAATGACTACTACACGACTTTGACGCTGTTCGGATATGATGACAGCACTGCACGACTGTGACGCTGTGTGGATGTGATGGCAGCACTGCACGACTCTAGCGCTGTGTGGATGTGATGAAAACACTGCACGACTTTGGCGCTGTATGGATTTCATGACAACAGTGTACGACTGTGGCGTTGTGTGGATATGATGACAGCACTGCACGACTGTTGCGTTCCGTGTATGTGATGAGAACACTGCACTACTGTAGCGCTGTGTGGATGTTATGACAGCACTGCAAGATTGTGCAACTGTGTGGATGTGATGACTGCACTGCACGACTCTGGAGCTGTGTGAATGTGATGACAGCACTGCACGACTGTTGCGCCATGTGGATATGATGACAGGACTGCACGACTGAGGCGTTGTGTGGATATGATGACAGTACTGCACGACGGTGTCGCCGTGTGGAATTGATGATAGCACTACACGACTCTGGTGCTCTGTGGATGTGATGACAGCACTGCACGACTCTAGCGCTGTATACGGGTGATGACAGGACTGCACCACTGCGGTGCCGTGTGGATATGATGACAGCACTGCAGGAATATGGCGCTCTGTAGATGTGATGTCAGTACTGCACGACTGTGGCGCTGTGTGGATATGATGACAGCATTGCATGATTGTAGCGTTGTGTGGATGTAATGACAGCACTGCACGACTGTGGCGAAGTGTGGATTTGACAACAGCACTTCACAATTGTGCCTCTGTGTGGATGTGATGACAACACTGCATGACTCTGGCGCTGTCTGGGTGTGATGACAGCACTACACGACTGTGGCGCTGGTAGGATGTGATGACAGCACTACACGACTATGGCGCTATGTGGATATGATAAGAGGAATGTTCGATTGTAGCGTTGTGTGAATGTGGTGACAGCAGTGCAAGACTGGCGCTTTGATCTGATGAGAGCACTACACGACGGTGTAGCTATATGAAAGCTATGATAGCATTACACTATTGCAGCGCTGCAAGAGTGTTATGACAGTACAGCACGACTGTGGCTCTATGTGGATTTGGTGAGTGGAATGCATGGTTGTGGCGTTGTGTGTATGTGATGAGAGCACTGCACGACTGTGGCGCTTTGTGGTTATGATGACCACTGCACGACTGTTGCGCTGTGTGAATGTGATGACAGCACTACACGACTATAGCGCTGTATGGATATGATGACAGTACTGCAGTACTTCGTTGCTGTGTGGATATGACGACAGCACTGAACGACTTTGGCACAGTGTAGTTATGATGACTTCACTGCACGACTTTGGCGTTGTGTGGATATGATGACTGCAATGCACGATTCTTGAGTTGTGTAGATGTAATGACAGCACTGCACGACTGTGCTGCCGTGTGGATTTGATGACAACACTGCCTGATTATGGCGCTGTGTGGATGTGATGACAGCATTACACGACTCTGGCGCCATGTGGAGGTGATGACAGCACTGCACTACTGTGGATCTGTGTGGATATGATGACAATACTGCAGGACTTTGGCGCTGTGAGGATGTGATGACAGCAATACACGACTGTGGCGCTGTGTGGATGTGATGACAGATCTGCACGACTCTGGAGCTGTTTGGGTGTGATGACAGCACTGCACGATTGTTGAGCTGTGTGGATGTGATGACAGCACTTCATGACTCTCGCGCTGTGTGGATGTGACTATAGCATTGTAGGAATGTGGCGTTGTGTGGATGTTATGACAGCAGTGAACAACTTTGGCGCTCTTTGGATACGATGACAGCATTGCATGACTGAGGCATACGTGGATGTGATGACAGCACTGCACGACTGTGGTGCTATGTGGATTTGATGGCAACACTGCACGACTTTGGCGGTGTGTGGATGTAATGATAGCACTACACGACTCTGGCGTTGTGTGGATTTCATGACTGCACTGCATGACTTTGGCGCTGTGTGAATGTGATGACAGAACTACACGACTCTAGTGATTTGTGGATGTGATGACAGCAGTGCACGCCTCTGGAGCATTGCGGATGTGATGACAGCACTGCACGACTCTGGCGCAGTGTGGATTTGATGACACTACTGCGCGACTGTGGCGCTGAGTGGATATGATGACAGCACTGGACGATTATGGAGCTATGTGGATATGAATACAACATTGCTGGACTGTGGTGCAATGTGCATGTGATGACAGCACTGCGAGATTGTGGCGCTGTTTGGATGTAATGACAACACTAGACCACTGTGGTGCTCTGTGGATATAATGCCAGCGCTGCACGACTGTGGCGCTGTGTGGATATGGTGACATTACTGCACAACTTTGGAGCTCTCTGGATATGATGAGAGCACTGCATGACTGTGGCGCTGTGTGGATGTGATGGCAGCACTGCACGACTCTAGCGTTGTGTGGACGTGATGAGAAAACTGCACTACTGTGGTGCTGTGTGGATTTGATGACAGCAACGCATGACTGTGGCGTTGAGAGGATGTGATGACAACACTGCACGACTGTAGCGCTGTGTGGATGTTATGACAGCACTGCATGACTGTCCTACTGTGTGGATGTGATGACTCCACTGCACGACTGTGGAGTTCTGTAAATGTGATGTCAGCACTTCACGAATAGTAAGCCGTGTGGATATGATGACAGGACTGCACGACTGTGGCTTTGTGTGGATGTGATGACAGCACTGCACGACGGTGGCGCCGTGTGGATTTGATGATAGCACTTCACGACTCTGGTGCTGTGTGGATGTGATGACAGCATTGCACGACTCTAGCACTGTGTGGAGGTGATGACAAGACTGCACCACTGCGGTGCTGTGTAGATATGATGACAGCACTGCACGAATGTGGCGCTGTGTAGACGTGATATCATTACTGCATGACAGTGGCGGTGTGTGGATATGATGAAAACATTACATTATTGTTGCGTTGTGCAGATGTAATGACAGCACTGCACGACTGTGGCGAAGTGTGAATTTGATGACAGCACTTCACGACTGTGCCTCTGTGTGGATGTGATGACAATACTGCATGACTCTGCAATGTGGATGTAATGACAGCACTGCACGACTGTGGCGTTGTGTGGATGTGATGAGAACACTATACGACTGTGTAGCTTTAAGGATGCTATGATAGCATTACAATATTGCGACGCTGCGTAAATGTTATGACAGTACCGCACGACTGTTGCGTTATGAGGATATGATGAGATTAATGTACGGTTATGGCGTTTTGTGAATGTGATGAGAGCAGTGCAGGATTGTGGCGCTTTGTAGATGTGATGAGAACACTACACGACTGTGTAGCTATAAGGATGCTATGATAGCATTGCACTATTGCAGCGCTGCGTGAATGTTATGAGAGTACTGCACGACTGTGGCGCTATGTGGATATGTTGAGTGAGATGTACGGGTGCGGCGTTATGTGGATGTGATGAGAGCACTGCACGACTGTGGCCATTTGTGGATATGATGACCACTGCACGACTGTTGCGCTGTGTAAATGTGATGACAGCACTGCACGACTGTGGCGCTGTGTGGATACGATGACAGTACTGCAGTACTGCGTTGCTGTGTGGATATGACGACAGCACTGAACGACTTTGGAGCAGTGTGGTTATGATGACAACACTGCACGACTGTGACGTTGTGTGGATATGATGAAAGCACTGCACGACTGTGCTGCCGTATGAATTTGATGACACCACTGCACGACTGTGCCGCTGTGCGGATATGATGACAGCATTACACGACTGTGGCACTGTGTGGATGTGATGACAGCACTGCACGACTCTGGGGATGTGTGGATGTGATGACAGTACTGCAAGACTGTTGCGCTGTGTGAATTTGATGACAGGACTGCATGACTGTGGCGCTTTGTGGATATGATGACAGCACCGCACGACTGTGGCACTGTGTGGGTGTGATGCAACACTGCTCGACTGTAGCGCTGTGTCGATGTTATGACAGTACTGCACGACTGTGCAGCTATTTAGATGTGATCAAGACACTGCACCACTGTGGAGCTGTGGGGGTGTGATGACAGCACTGCAGGACTGTTGCACCATGTGGATATGATGACAGGACTGCACGAATGTGGCGTTCTGTAGATGTGATGACAGCACTTCAAGACTGTAGCGCTCTGTGGATGTGATGACAGCACTGCACGATTTTGTCGCTGTGTGGATGTGAGGACATTGTTGCACGACTCTGGCGCTGTCTGGATGTGATGACAGCACTTCACGACTGTGGCGCCATGTGGATGTGATGACATCACTACACGACTCTTTTGATGTGTGAATATGATGACAGCACTGGACGACTCTGGAGCTGGGTGGATGTGATAACAGCACTTCACGAATATGGCGCAATGTGGATGTGATGACAGAACTGTGCGACTGTGGCGCTGTTTGGATGTGATGACAGCACTGCACGATTGTGGAGTTTGGTGGATATGATGAATGCACTCCACGACTGTGGTGCTGTGTGGACGTCTTGAGAGCACCGCACGACTCTAGTGTTGTGTGCATGTGATGACAGCACTCCACGACTCTGGAGCTTTATAGATGTGATGACAGCAGTGCACGAATGTGGCGCAATGTGGATATGATGACAGCATTGCGCAACTGTGGCGCTGAATGGATGTGATGAGAGCACTGCACGACTCTCGCGCTGTGTGGATGTGATGAGAGCACTGCACGACTGTGGCGCTGTGTGGATTTGATGACAGCACTACACGACTGAGAGTTCTCTGTATATGATGACAGTTCCGTGCGACTGTGGCGTTGTGTGAATGTGATGACAACACTGCATGACCGTAGCGCTTTTTGGATGTTTTGATAGCACTACAAGACTGTGCAACTGTGTGGATGTGATGACTGCACTGCACGACTGTGGAGCTGTGTGGATGTGATAGTGTTGCACGACTCTGGCGTTGTGTGGATGTGATGACAGTACTACACGACTCTGCCGCTGTGTGGATTTGATGACAACACTACACGACTGTGATGCTGTGTGGATGTGATGACAGCACTGCACTATTGTGACGTTGTTTGGATGTGATGACCGAACTACACCACTTCAGAGCTGTGTGGATATGATAACGGCACTGCACGGCTGTGGCGGTGTTTCGATGTGATGTCAGTATTGAACGACTTTGGCGCTGTGTGGATATGATGACAGCATTGCACGACTGTGGCGTTGTGTGGATGTGATGACAGCACTGCACGACTGTGTTGCCGTGTGGAATTGATGACAACACTGCCTGACTATGGCGCTGTGTGGACGTGATGACAGCACTGCACTATTGTGCTCAGTGTGGATATGATGATAGCACTGAACGACTATGTTACTGTTTGTGTGTGATGACAACACTGCACGAGTTTGGCGCTTTGTGGATGTGATGAGAGCGCTAAACGACTGGGTAGCTGTAACAATGCTATAATAGCATTGCACTATTGCGGCGCTGTGTGAATGTGATGAGAGCACCGCACGACTGTGGCGCTATGTGGGTATGATGAGAGGAATGCACGGTTGTGGTGTTTTGTGGATGTAATGAAAGCACTGCACGACTGTTGCACTGTGTGGATGTGATGACAATACTGCACGACTTTGGCGCTGTGTGGATATGATGACAGCAATGCACGACTGTGGCGTTGTGTGGATGTGATGACAGCACTGCACGACTGTGTCGCCGTGTGGAATTGATGACAACACTGCCTGACTATGGCGCTGTGTGGATGTGATGACAGCATTACACGACTGTGGCGCTGTGTGGATTTGATGCCGGCACTGCATGACTGTGGCGCTGTGTGGATGTGATGACAGAACTGCACGACTCTAGTGATGTGTGGATGTGATGACAACATTCCACGACTGGAGCATCCTGGATGTGAAGACAGCACCGCGCGACTGTGGCGCAATGTGGATGTGATGATAGTAATGCGCGACTGTGGTGCTGCTTTGATGTGATGACAGCACTGCACGATTGTGGAGCTATGTGGATGTGATGAAAGAACTGCACGACAGTTGCGCCATGTGGATATAAGATCAGGATTGAACGAATGTGGTGTTTTGTGGATGTGATGACAGCACTGAACTACTATGACGTTGTTTGGATGTAATAACAGCACTACACCACTTCATTGTTGTGTGGATATGATGACACCACTGCACGACGTTGTGTGGATATTATGAGAGCGCTGCACGGCTGTTGTGCTTGTGGATTTAATGACATTACTGCACGACTATGGCGCTGTGTGGACGTGATGACAACACTGCACTATTGTGTCTCAGTGTGGATATGATGACAGCACTGAACGACTATGTTGCTGTTTGGGTGTGATGACAACACTGCATGAGTTTGGCGCTTTGTGGATATGATGAGAACGCTACACGACTGCGTAGCTGTAAGGATGCTAATATTGCATTGCACTATTGCGGCACTGTGTGAATGTGATGAGAGCACCGCACGACTGTGGCGCTATATGGATATGATGAGAGGAATGCACGTTTGTGGTGATGTGTGGATGTGATGACAGCACTACACGACTGTTGCGCTGTGTGGATGTGATGACAATACTGTACGAATTTGGCGCTGTGTGGATATAATAACAGCACTGCACGACGGTGGCATTGTGTGGATGTGATGCCAGCACTGCACGACTGTGTTGCCGTGTGGATTTGATGACATTACTGCCTGACTATGGCGCTGTGGGGATGTGATGACAGAATTACACGACTGTGGCGCCGTGTGGATGTGATGACAGCACTGCACTACTGTGGATCTGTGTGGATGTGATGGCAATACTGCACGACTCTCGCGCTGTGTGGACGTGATGACAGCACTTCACGACTGTGGCGTTGTGTGGATGTGATGACAGCACTGAACGACTGTGTCGTTGTGTAGATGTGATGACAGCACTGCGCGACTGTGTTGCCGTGTTCATTTGATAACAACACTGCCTGACTATGGCGCTGTGTGGATGTGATGACAGAATTATACGACTGTGTCGCCGTCTGGATGTAATGACAGCACTGCACTACTGTGGATTTGTGTGGATGTGATGACATTACTGCACGAATCTGGCGCTGTGTGGATGTGATGACAGCACTACACGACTGTGGCGCTGTGTGGATGTGATGACACTTCACAAGTCTATTGATGTGTGGATGTGATGACAGCACTGCACGACTCTGGAGCTGTTTGGGTGTGATGATAGCACTGCATGATTGTTAAGCTGTGTGGACGTGATGACAGCACTGCTCGACTGTGACGCGATATGGATGTGATGACAGCACTTCACGACTCTCGCGCTGTGTGGATGTGACGATAGCATTGCACGACTGTGGCGTTGTGTGGATGTTATGACAGCGATGCAGAACTTTGGCGTTCTGTAGATATGATGACAGCACTGCATGACTGTGGCGCTATGTGGATTTGATGACAGCACTGCACGACTTAGGCGGTGTGTGGATATGATGTTAGCACTACAGGGCTGTGGCACTGTGTGGATTTCATGACGGCACTGCATGACTGTGGCGCTTTGCGAATGTGATGACAGCACTGCACGACTGTGGCGCTGTGTAGATATGATGACAGTACTGCAGTTGCTGTGTGGATATGACGGGAGAACTTAACGACTTTGGCGCAGTGTGGTTTTGATGACAGCACTGCACGACTCTGGCGTTGTGTGCATATGATGCAAACACTGCACGACTGTGCTGCCGTGTGGATTTGATGACACCACTGCAGGATTGTGGCGCTGTGTGGATGTGATGACAGCATTACACGACTGTGGCACTGTTTGGATGTGATGACAGCACTGCACGACTCTGAGGATGTGTGGATGTGATGACAGTACTGCACGACTGCTGCGCTGTGTGGATTTGATAACAGCACTGCACGATTGTGGCGCTTTGTGGATATGATGAATGCACAGCACGACTGTGGCGCTGTGTGGATGTGATGACAATACTGCTCGACTGTAGCGCTGTGTGGATGTTATGACAGCACTGCACTACAGTGCAGCTGTGTAGATTTGATCACAGCACTGCACGACTGTGGAGCTGTGGGGATGTGATGACAGCACTACAGGACTGTTGTACCATGTGGATATGATGACAGGACTGCACGACTGTCGCGTTCTGTAGATGTGATGACAGCACTGCAAGACTGTGGCGCTTTGTGGATGTGATGACAGCACTGCACGATTTTGTCGCTGTGTGGATGTGATGACATTGTTTCACGACTCTATGGCTGTCTGGATTTGATGACAGAATTTAACGACTGTGGCGCCATATGAATGTGATGACAGCACTACACGACTCTAGAGATGTGTGAATGTGATAGCAGCACTGCACGACTCTGGAGCTGTGTGGATGTGATGACAGCACTGCACGACTATAGCGCAATGTGGATGTGATGACATAACTGTGCGGCTGTGGCGCTGTTTGGATGTGATGGCACTACTGCACGATTGTGGAGCTAGGTGGATATGATGAATGCACTGCACGACTGTTGTGCTGTGTGGATGTCTTGACAGCACCGGAAGACTCAAGTGATGTGCGCATATGATGACAGCACTCCACGATTCTGGAGCTTTGTGGATGTGATGACAGCAGTGCACGAATGTGGCGGAATGTGGATGTGATGACAGCACTGCGCAACTGTTGAGCTGAATGGATTTGATGACAACACTGAACGACTCTGGAACATCTTGGATGTGATGGCAGCACTACACGACTCTAGCGCTGTTTGGATGTGATGAGAACACTGCATGACTGTGGCGCTGTGTGGATTTGATGACAGCACTGCACGACTGTGGAACTCGTGGATATGATGACAGTTCCGCATGACTGTGGCGTTGTGTGGATATGATGACAACACTGCACGACTGTAGCGCTTTTTGGATGTTTCGGCAGCACTGCAAGACTGTTCAACTGTGTGGATGTGATGACTGCACTGCAGGACTGTGGAGCTGTATAGATGTGATGAAAGCACCGCAGGACTGTTGCGCGATGTGGATATGAGGACAGGACTGAACGAAAGTCGTGTTGTGTGGATGTGATGACAGCACTGCACGAGTGTGGCGCTTTGCGGATGTTATGACAGCACTGCACGATTTTGTCGCTCTGTGGATGTGATGAGAGTGTTGCACAACTCTGGCGCTGTGTGGATGTGATGACAGCACTGCACGACTCCGGCACTGTGTGGATTTGATGACAGCACTACACGACTGTGGCGCTGTGTGGATGTGATGACAGCACTGCACTACTGTGCCGTTGTTTGGATGTGATGACAGCACTGCACCACTTCAGTGCCGTGTGGATATGATGACAGCTCTGCACGACTCTGGCGTTATGTGGATATTGTGACAATACTGCACGACTCTGGCGCTGTATGGATTTGATGACAGCACTACAGGACTGTGGCGCTGTTTGGATGTGATGACAGCACTGCACAGCTGTGGCGTTGTGTGGATGTGATGACAGCACTGCACGACTATGGAGCTGTTTGGGTGTGATGACAGCATTGCACGAATCTTGAGCTGTGTGGATGTGATGACAGCACTGCACGACTGTGGCGCTATGTGGATTTAATGACAGCACTACACGACTATGGCGGTGTGTGGATGTGATGATAGCACCACACGACTGTGGCGCTGTGTGGATTTGATGACGGCATTGCATGACTGTGGCGCAGTGTGAATTTCATGACATAACTGCAAGACTCTAGTGATGTGTGGATGTGATGACAGCACTGCACGACTCTGGATTATCGTGGATGTGATGACAGCACTGCACGACAGTGGCGCAATGTGGATGTGATGAGAGTAATGCGCGACTGTGGCGCTCATTGGATGTGATGACAGCACTGCACGATGTGGAGTTATGTGGATATAATTACAACACTCAAGGACTGTGGTGCATTATGCATGTGATGACAGCACTGCCCGATTGTGGCGCTGTTTGCATGTTATGACAATACTAGACCACTGCGGTGTTGTGTGGATATGATGACAGCACTGCACGACTGTGGCGCTGTGTGGATGTGATGGCAGCACTGCACGACTCTAGCGTTGTGTGGACTTGATGAGAAAACTGCACGACTTTGGCGCTGTGTGGATTTGATGACAGCACTGCACGACTGTGCCGCTATGTGGATATGATGACAGACCGCACGACTGTGGCGTTGTGGGGATGTGATTACAACACTGTACGACTGTACCGCTGTGTGGATGTTATGACAGCACTGCAAGACTGTGCAACTGTGTGGATGTGATGACTGCGTTGCACGACTGTGGAGCCCTGTAAATGTGATGTCAGCACTGCACGAATATTGCGCCATGTGGATATGATGACAGGACTGCACGACTGTGGCGTTGTGTGGATGTGATGACAGCACTGCACGACTGTGGCGAAGTGTGGATTTGATGACATCACTGCACGATTGTGGCTCAGTGTTGATGTGATGACAGCAATGAACGACTATGGTGCTGTTTAGGTGTAATGACAGCACTACATGAGTTTGGCGCTTTGTCGATGTAATGAGATCGCTACACGACTGCGTAGCTGTAAGGATGCCATGATAGCATTGCACTATTGCGGCGCTGTGTGAATGTAATGAGAGCACCTTACTACTGTGGCGCTATGTGCATATGATGAGAGGAATGCATGGTTGTGGTGATGTTTGGATGTGATGACAGCACTGCGCGACTATGGAGCTGTGTGGATGTGATGACAGTACTGCACGACTCTGGCGCTGTGTAGATATTATGACAGCACTGCAAAACTCTAGCGCTGTGTGGATGTGATGACAGCATTGCACCAGTGCGCTGCTGTGTGGATGTGATGACAGCACGGCACGACTGTGGCGCTGTATGGATGTGTCGACAGTACTGCACGACTTTGGCGCTGTTTGGATATGATGACAGCACTGCACGACTGTGGCGCTGTGTGGATGTGATGGCAGCACTGCACGACTCTAGCGCTATGTGGATGTGATGAAAACACTGCACGACTGTGGCGCTGTGTAGATTTCATGACAACACTGTGTGGATTTCATGAGAACACTGTGGTGCTCTGTGCATATGATGACAGCATGGCACGACTGTGGCGTTGTGTGGATGTGATGACAACACTGCACTACTATAGCGCTGTGTGGATGTTATAACAGCACTGCAAGATTGTGCAACTGTGGATGTGATGACTGCACTGCACGACTGTGGAGCTGTGTGAATGTGATGATAGTACTGCACGACTGTGGCGCTGTGATCATATGATGACACCACTCAACGAATGTGGCGTTGTGTGGATATGATGACAGCTCTGCACGACGGTGGCGCTGTATGTAACTGATGATAGCACTTCACGACTGTGGTGCTCTGTGGATGTGATGACAGCACTGCACGAACCTAGCGCTGTGTGGATTTGATGGCTACACTATACGACTGTGGGGCTGTGTGTATGTGATGACAGTACTGCACTACTGTGACGCTGTTTGGATGTGATAACGGCACCGCACCACTGCAGTACTGTGTACATATGATGACAGCACTGCACAACTGTGGCAGTGTTTGGATGTGATGTCAATATTGCACGACTTTGGCGCTATGTGGATATGATGACAGCACTGCACGACTGTGGCGTTCTGTGGATATTATGAGAGCAATACACGACTGTTGCGCCGTGTGGATTTGATTGCAGCACTGCACCACTTTGTCGCTGTGTGGATGTGATGACAGCACTGCACGATTTTTGCTCAGTGTGGATGTGATGACAGCAATGAACGACTATGGGGCAGTGTGGCTGTGATGACAGCACTGCACGAGTTTGGCGATTTATGGATGTGATGAGTACGCTACACGAATGCTTAGCTGTAATGATCCTATGATAGCATTGCACTATTGCAGCTGTGTGGATGTGATGACAGCATTGCACCACTGCGCTGCTGTGTGAATATGATGACAGCACTGCACGACTGTGCCGCTCTGTGGATGTCATGACAGTACTGCACGACTTTGGTGCTGTGTTGATATGATGACAGCACTGCACGACTGTGGCGTTGTGTGGATGTGATGATAGCACTGCACGACTGTGTTGCCGTGTGGATTTGATGACAGTACTGCCTGACTATGGCGCTATGTGGATGTGGTGACTGCATCACACAACTCTGGTGCCGTGTGGATGTGATAACAGCACAGCACGACTGTGGTTCTGTGTGGATTTGATGACAATGCAGCACGATTCCGGCGCTGTGTGGATGTGATGACAGCACTAAAAGACTATGGCGCTGTGTGGATGTGATGAGAGCGCTGCACGACTCTAGTGATGTGTGGATGTGATGACAAGTCTGCACGACTCTGGAGATGTTTGGATGTGATGACAGCGTTTAACGATTATGGAGGACTCTGGATGTGATGACAGCACTGCAAGACTGTGGCGCAATGTGGATGTGATGACAGCACTGCACGAATCTCGTGCTGTGTGGATGTGACGATAGCATTTCACGACTGTGGCGATGTGTGGATGTTATGACAGCAGTGCACAATTTGGGCGCTATTTGGATATGATGACATACTGCACAACTGTGGCGTATGTGGATGTGATGACAGAACTACACGACTGTGGCGCTGCCTGGATGGGATGACAGCACTGTACGACTGCGGTGCTGTATGGATATGATGACAGCACTGCACGACTGTGTAGCTGTGCGGATGTGATGACAGTAGTGAACGTCTTTGGCGCTGTGTGGATATGATGATAGCACTGCACGACTCTGGCGCTATGAGGATTTGATGACAACACTGCAATACTGTAGCGCTGTGTGGATGTTATAACAGCATCTGCAAGACTGTGCAACTATGTGGATGTGATGACTGCACTGCACGACTCTGGAACTGTGTGGATGTGATGACAGAACTGCACGACTGTTGCGCCATGTGGATATGATGAAAGGACTGCACGACTGTGGCGTTATGTGGATGTGATAACAGTACTGCACGATTGTGGCACTTTATGGATATGATGACAGCACTGCACGATTTTGTCGCTGTGTGGATGTGATGACAATGTTGCACGACTCTGGCGCTGTGCGGATGTGATGACAGACTGAACTACTCTGGCGCTCTGTGGAGGTGACGACTACACTACAGGACTGTGGCGCTGTGTGTATTTGATGACAGCACTGCACTACTGTGGAGCTGTTTGGATGTGATAAAAGCACTTCACAACTTCAGTGCTGTGTGGATATGATGTCGGCACTGCACGAGTGTGGCGGTGTTTGGATGTGATGTAAGTATTGCACGACTTTGGCGCCGTGTTGATTTGATGACAGCACTGCACGACTGTGTCGTTCTGTGGATATTATGAGAGCGATGCACGACTGTCATGCCGTGGGGATTTGATGACAGCACTGCACGACTGTGGCGCTGTGTGAATGTGATGACAGCACTGCACAATTTTGTCGCTGTGTGGATGTGATGACATTGTTGAACGACTCGCCCTGTGTGGATGTGATGACAGCACTTCAAGACGGTGGCGCTGTGTGGATGTGATGACAGCAATGCACGACTCTAGTGATGTGTTGATGTGATGACAGCACTGCACGACTCTGGAGCTGTTTGGTTGTGATAACAGCACTGCATAATTGTGGAGCTGTGTGAATGTGATGACAGAACTGCACGACTGTGGCGAAATGTGCATGTGATGACTGCACTGTGCGACTGTGGCGCTGTTTGGATGTGATGACAGCACTGTACGATTGTGGATCTGTGTGGATATGGTGAATGCACTGCACGACTGTGGCGCTGTGTGGATGCGATGACAGCACTGCACGACTCTAGTGATGTGTGGATGTGATGACAGCACTGCAAGACTCTGTAGCTTTGTGGATGTTATGACAGCACTGCACGACTGTGGCGCAATGTGTATGTGATGACAGCACTGCGCGACTATACCGTTGATTGGATGTGATGACAGCACTGCACGATTGTGGAGCTGTGTGGATATGATGACAGCACTGTACGACTGTCGTGCAATCTGGATGTGATGACAGCACTGCGCGATTGTGGCGCTGTTTGGATGTTATGACAACACTGCACCACTGCAGCGCTGTGTGGATATGATGACAGCACTGCACGACTGTGGCGCTGTGTGGATGTGGTGACAGTATTGCACAGCTTTAGCGCTCTGTGGATATGATGACAGCACTGCAAGACTGTGGTGCTGTCCGGATGTGATGGCAGCGCTGCACGACTGTGGCGCTGTGTAGATTTAATGACAGCACTGCACGTCTGTGCAACTGTGTGGATGTCATGACAGGACTGCACAACTGTGACGTTGTTTGGATGTGATGACAGCACTGCACCGCTGCAGTGCTGTGTGGATATGATGACGGCACTGCAGGACTGTGGCGGTGTTTGGATGTGATGTCAGTATTGCACGATGTGGATATGATGACACCACTGCACGACTATGTCGCTGTGTGGATGTGATGACAGCACTGCACGATTGTGGCTCAGTGTGGATGTGATGACAGCACTGAACGACTATGGTGCTGTGTAGGTGTGATGAGAGCATTGCAGGAGTTTGGCGCTTTTTGGAGGTAATGAGAACGCTACAAGACTGCGAAGCTGTAAAAATGCTATGATAGCATTGCACTATTGCGGCGCTGTGTGATTGTGATGAGAGCACTGCAGGACTGTGGCGCTATGTGGATATGATGAGAGGAATGCACGGTTGCGGCGTTTTGTGGATGTGAAGACAGCACTGCACTACTGTGGCGCAATGTGCATGTGATGACTGGACTGTGCGACTGTGGTGCGTTTTTGGATGTGATGACAGCACTGCATGATTGTGAATCTGTGTGGATATGATGAATGCACTGAACGACTGTGGCGCTGTGTGGATGCGATGACAGCACTGCACGACTCTAGTGATGTGTGAATGTGATGACAGCACTGCAAGACTCTGGAGCTTTGTGGATGTGATGACACACTGCACGACTGTGGCGCAATGTGTATGTGTTGATAAAACTGTCCGACTGTAGCGCTGATTGGATGTGATGACAGCACTGCACGATTGTGGAGCTGTGTGGATATGATGACAGCACTGCAAGACTGTGGTGCAATGTGGATGTGATGACATCACTGCGCGATTGTGGCGCTGTTTGGATGTTATGACAACACTGCAAAATTGCGTTGCTGTGTGTAAATGATGACAGCACTGCATGACTGTGGCGCTGTGTGGATGTGGTGACAGTACTGCAGAACTTTGGTGCTCTTTGGATATGATGACAGCACTGCAGTACTATGGCGCTGTCTGGATGTGATGGCAGCACTGCACGACTGTGGCAATGTGTGGATTTAATGACAGCACTGCACGACTGTGCAACTGTGTGGATGTGATGACTGCACTGCACGACTTTGGAGCTATCTGGATGTGATGACAGCACTGCACGAGTGTTGCGCCATGTGGATATGATGACAGGATTGCTCGACTGTGGCGTTGTGTGGATGTGATGATAGCACTGCACGACTGTGGCGCTTTGAAGATGCGATAACAGCACTGTACGATTTTGTAGCTTTGTGGATGTGATGACAGCATTGCACGACTCTTGCGCGCTGTGTGGGTTTGATGACAACAGTACACGACTGTGGTGCTGTGTAGATGTGAGGACTGTAGGACTGTATTACTCTGACGTTGTTTGGATGTGATGACAGCACTGCACCACTGCAGTGCTGTGTCGAATGATGAAGGCACTGCAGGACTGTGCGGTGTTTGGATGTGATGTCAGTATTGCACGAATTTGGCGCTGTGTGGATATGATGACAGCACTGCAGGACTGTGGCGTTCTGTGGAAATTATGAGAGCGCTGCACGACTGTTGCGCCGTGTGGATTTGATGACAACACTGCACGACTGTGGCGCTGTATGGATGTGATGACAGCACTACACGACTGTAGCGTTGTGTGGATGTGATGATAGCACCGCACGACTGAGGCGCTGTGTGGATTTGATGACAGCACTGCATGACTGTGGCGCTGTGTGCATGTGATGACAGCACTGCACGACTCTAGCGCTGTATGAATGTGATGACAGCACTGCACGACTGTGGCAATGTGTGGATGTTATGACAGCACTCCACTACTGTGCAGCTGTGTGGATCTGATGACAGCACTGCACGACTGTGGAGCTGTGTGAATGAGATAACAGCAATGCGGGAATTTTCCGAAATGTGGATATGATGAGAGCACAGCATGGCTGTGGCGCTTTGTAGATGTGATAAGAGCACTGCACGATTTTGTCGCTGTCTGGATGTGTTGACAGTGTTGCACGACTCTGGCTCTGTGTGGATGTGATGACAGCACTGCACGACTCTGGCGCTGTGTGGGTTTGATGACAACAGTACACGACTGTGGTGCTGTGTGGATGTGATGACAGGACTGCACTACTGTGACGTTGTTTGGCTGTGATGACAGCACTGCACCACTGCAGTGCTGTGTGGATATGATGACAGCATTGCACGACTGTGGCGTTCTGTGGATATTATGAGAGCACTGCACGACTGTTGCGCCGTGTGGATTTGATTACAACAATGCACGACTGTGGCGCTGTGTGGTTGTGATGACAGCACTGCACGATTTTGGCTCAGTGTGGATGTGATGACAGCACTGAACCACTATGGTGCTGTGTGGGTGTGATGACAGCACTGCACGAATTTGGCGCTTTGTGGAGGTGATGAGAACGCTACAAGACTGCGTAGCTGTAAGGATGCTCTGATAGCATTGCACTATTGCGGCGCTGATGAAAATGTGATGAGAACACCGCAGGACTGTGGCGCTATGTTGATATGATGAGAGGAACGCACGGTTGTGGCGTTGTGTGGATGTGAGGACAGCACTGCACGACTGTGGCGCTGTGTGGATGTGATGACAACACTACACGACATTGTCGCCGTGTGAATGTAACAACAGCACTGCAATAATATAGCAATATGTGGATGTGATGACAGCATTGCACCACTGCGCTGCTATGTGGATATGATGACAGCACTGCACGACTGTGGCGGTGTGTAGATGTGATGAGAGAAATGCACGACTTTGGCGCTGTGTGGATATGATGACAACACTGCACGACTCTAGTGCTCTATGGATGTGATGACAGCATTCCACCTCTGCGCTGCTGTGTGGATATAATGACAGCACTGCACGACTGTGGCGCTATGTGGATGTGATGACAGTACTGCACGACTTTGGCTCTTTGTGGATATGATGACAGCACTTCACGACTGTAGCGTTGTGTGGATGTGATGATAGCACTGCACGACTGTGTTGCCGTGTGGATTTGATGACAACATTGCCTGACTATGGCGCTGTGTGATGTGATGACAACAATGGACGACTATGGCTTTGTGTGGATGAGATGATATTACTGCACGACTCTGACGCTGTGTGGATGTGATGACAGCACTACACGACTTTAGCGCTGTTTGGATTTTATGACAACACTGCATGACTAGTGATGTGTGGATGTGATGACAGCACTGCACGACTCTGGAGCTGTTTCGATGTGATGACAGCACTGTACGACTGTTGCACAATGTGGATGTGATGACAGCACTGCACGACTCTCGCGCTCTGTGGATGTGACGATAGCAATGCACGACTGTGGCGCTATGTGGATGTTATGACAGCAGTGCACAACTTTGGCGCTCTGTGGATATGATGACAGCACTGCACGACTGTGGCGTGTGTGGATGTGATGACACACTGCACGACTGTGGCGGTATGTGGATCTGATGATAGCGTTGGACAGCTATGGTGTTGTGTGGATGTAATGACACACTGCACGACTGTGGCTCTGTTTGGATTTGATGAGAGCACTGCATGACTGTGGCGCTGTGTGAATATAATGGCAGGACTGCACGAATATAGCGATGTGTGGATGTGATGACAGCATTGCACCACAGCGCTGGTGTGTGGATAAGATGACAGCACTGCACGACGGTGGCGCTGTGTGGATGTGATGACAGTACAGCACGACTTTGGCGCTGTGTGGATATGATGACAACACTGCACGACTTTAGCGCTCTGTGGATGTCATGACAGCATTGCACCACTGCGCTGCTGTGTGGATATGATGACAGTACTGCACGACTGTGGCGCTATGTGGATGTGATGACAGCACTGCACGACTGTGTTGCCGTTTGGATTTGATGACAACACTGCCTGACTATGGCGCTGTGTGGATGTGATGACAGTATTACACGACTGTGGCGCCGTGTGGATGTGATGACAGTAATGCACGACTGTGGCTGTGTGTGGATGTGATGATAATACTGCACGACTCTGGCTCTGTGTGGATGTGTTAACAGCACTACACAACTGTGGCGCTGTGTGGATTTCATGACAGCACTGCACGACTCTAGAGATATTTGGATGTGATGACAGAAATGCACGACTCTGGAGCTGTTTGGATGTGATGACAGCACTGCACGACTCTGGAGCTGTTTGGATGCGATGAGAACACTGCACGACTGTGGCGCAATTGGATGTGATGACAGCACTGCAGGAATCTCGCGCTGTGTGGGTGTGACGATAGCACTGCACGACTGTGGCCCTGTTTGGATGTTATGACAGCAGTGCACAACTTTGGCGCTCTGTGGATATGATGACAGCACTGCCCGACTGTGGCGTATGTGGATGTGATGACAGCACTACACGACTGTGGCGCTATGTGGATTTGATGACTTCACTGCACGACTGTGGCGTTCTTTGGATGTGATGATAGCACCGCAAGACTGTGGCGCTGTGCGGATTTGATGACAGCACTGCATGACTGTGGCGCTGTGTGTTTGTGATGACAGCACCGAACGACTCTATTGCTGTATGGATGTGATGACAGCACTGCACGACTGTGGAGCTGTGTGTATGTGATGACAGCACTGCACGACTGTGGCGTTGTGTGGATGTGATGACAACATTGCACAATTCTCGCGCTGTGTGGATGTGATGACTGAACTACATGACAGTGGCGCTGCTTGGATGTGATGACAGCGCTGTACGACTCTATCGCTGTGATGATATGATGACAGCACTGCAAGACTGTGGCGTTGTGTGGATGTGATGACAGCACTGCACGACTGTGGCGCAATGTGGATGTGATGACAGCACTGTGCGACTGTGGCGCTGTTTGTATGTGATGAAAGCATTGCACCATTGTGGAGCTGTGTGGATATGATGAATGCACTGCACGTCGATCTTTGGATGTGATGACAGCACTGCACGACTCTAGTAATGTGTGGATATGATGACAGCATTGCACGACTCGGGATCTTTGTGGATGTGATGACAGCACTGCACGACTGTGGCGCAATGTGTATGTGATGACATCACTGCGCGACTGTGGCGCTGATTGGATGTGATGACTGCACTGCCCGATTTTGGAGCTGTGTGGATAAAATGACAGGACTGCACGACTGTGGTGCAATGTGGATGTGATGACAGCACTGCGCGATTGTGGAGTTGTGTGGTTCATGTGACAACGCTGTACCACTGCGGTGCTGTGTGGATATGATGACCGCACTGCACGACTGTTGCGCTTTGTGAATGTGGTGACAGCACTGCACAACTTTGGCGCTCTGTGGATATAATGACAGCACTGCACGACGCTAGCGCTGTGTGGATGTGACGATAGCACTGCACGAGTGCAGCTGTGTGGATGTGATGAAAGCACTGCACGACTGTGGAGCTGTGTGGAAGTGATGACATTACTGCACGACTATGGCGCCATATGGATATGAAAACAGGACTGCAGGACTCTGGCGTTGTGTGTATGTGATGACAGGATTGCATGACTGTGGCGTTGTGTGGAAGTGATGACAGCAATACACGACTGTGGCGCTGTGCGGTTATAATGATAGTACTGCACGACTGTGGCGCTGTGATGATATGATGACAGCATTGTACTACTGTTGCGTTGTGTGGATGTAATGACAGCACTGCATGACTGTGGCGCCGTGTGAATTTGATAACAGCACTACAGGACTGTGGCTTCGTGTGGTTGTGATGACAACACTGCACGACTCTGGCGCTATGTGGATGTAGTGACAATACTACAAGACAGTGGCGCTGTGTGGATGTGATGACAGAACTGCACGACTTTGGCGTTGTGTGGATGTGATGACAGCACTGCACGACTGTGGCGCTGTGTGGATGTGATGACAGTACTGCACGACTTTGGCGCTGTGTGGATATGATGACAACACTGCACGACTGTGGCATTGTGTGGATGTGATGACATCACTGCACGACTGTGTTGCCGTGTGGATTTTATGACAACACTGCCTGACTATGGGGATGTCTAGATGTGATGGCAGCACTGCACGACTGTGGCTCTGTGAGAATGTGATGACAAAACTGCACGAATCTGCCACCGTGTGGATGTGATGACAGCACTACACGACTGTGGAGCTGTGTGGATGTGATGAAAGCATCGCACGACTCTAATGATTTGTGGATGTGATGAAAGCACTGCACGACTCTGGAGCTGTTTGGATGTGATGCCAGCACTGCACGATTGTGGACCTATGTGGACGTAATGACAGCACTGCACGACTATGGCGCAATGTGGATGTGATGACAGCACTCCACGAATTTAGTGCTGTGCGAATGTGAGGATAGCACTGCACGACTGTGGCTCTGTGTGGATATTATGACAGCAGGTTACAAATTGGCGCTCTGAGGATATGATGACAGCACTGCCCGACTGTGGCGTATGTGGATGTGATGACAGCACTGCACGACTGTGGCGCTATGTGGATATGATGACATCACTGCACGACTGTGGCGTTGTGTGGATGTGATAATAGCACCACAAGACTGTGGCGCTGTGTGGATTTGTTGACAGCACTACATGACTGTGGGTGGCGCTGTGTAAATGTGATGACAGAACTGCACGATTGTATGGATGTGATGACAACACTGCACGACTGTGGAGCTCTGTGTATGTGATGACAGCACTGCACCATTGTGGATATGTGTGGATATGATGAATGCACTGCACGACTCGGGCGCTGTGTGGATGTGATGACAGCACTGCACAACTCTAGTGATGTGTGGATGTCATGACAGCACTACACGACTCGGGAGCTTTGTGGATGTGATGACAGCACTGCACGACTGTGGCGCAATGTGTATGTGATGACATCACTGCGCTACTGTGGCGCTGATTGGATGTGATGACAGCACTGTATGATTGGGGAGCTGTGTGGATATGATGACAGAACTGCACAACTGTGGTGCAATGTGGATGTGATGACAGCACTCCACGATTGTGGTGCTGTTTGGTTGTTATGACAACACCATAACACTGCGGTGATGTGTGGATATGATGACTGCACTGCACGACTGTGGCGCTGTGTGGATGTGGTGAGAGTACTGCATAACTTAGGCGCTCTGTGGATATGAGGACAG
The DNA here is from genome assembly GCF_036320965.1 of Panulirus ornatus. Taxonomy (NCBI): domain Eukaryota; kingdom Metazoa; phylum Arthropoda; class Malacostraca; order Decapoda; family Palinuridae; genus Panulirus; species Panulirus ornatus. Next base: position 3,004,937 of record NC_092256.1, on the reverse strand, counting down.
CACTGCACGACTGTGGCGCTGTGTGGATATGATAATAGCACCGCACGACAGTGGCGTTGTGTGGATGTGATGACAACACTGCTCGACTGTGGAGCTGTGTGGATGTTATGACAGCACTACAAGACTGTCCAACTGTGTGGATGTGATGACTGCACTGCACGAATGTGGCGTTGCGTGGATGTGATGACAGCACTGCACGACTGTTGCACCATGTGGATATAATGACAGTGTTGCAAGATTTTGGCGCTCTCTGGATATCATTGACAGCACTGCATGACTCTGGCGCTGTGTGGATTTGATGAAAACACTACACAACTGTGGCGCTGTGTGGATGTGATGACAGCACTGCACTACAGTGACGTTGTTTGGATGTGATGACAGCATTGCACCACTGCAGTTCTGTGTGGTTATGATGACGGCACTGCACGACTGTGGCGGTGCTTGGATGTGATCTCAGTATTGCACGACATTAGCGCTATGTGGATATGATGACAGCACTGCACGACTGTGGCGTTCTGTGGATATTATGAGAGCGCTGCACGACTGTTTCACCGTGTGGATTTGATGAAAGCACTGCACGACTGTGGCTCAGTGTGGATGTGATGACAGCACTGAACGACTATGGTGATGTGTGGATGTGATGACAGCACTGCACGAATTTGGCGCTTTGTGGATGTGATGAGAACGCTACACGACTGCGTAGCTGTAAGGATGCTATGATAGCATTGCACTATTGCGGCGCTGTGTGAATGTGATGAGAGCACCCCACGACTGTGGTGCTATGTGGATATAATGAGAGGAATTCACGGTTGTGGTGTTGTGTGGATGTGATGACAGCACTGCAGGACTGAAGCGCTATGTAGATGTGATGACAGCACTGCACGACGGTGGCGCTGTGTGGATGTGATGACAGCACTGCACGAATCTAGCGCTGTGTGGATGTGATGACAGCATTGCACCACTGCGCTGCTGTGTGGATATGATGACAGCACTGCAAGACTGTGGCGCTGTAGGGATGTGATGACAGTGCTGCACGACTTTGGTGCTGTGTGGATATGATGACAGCACCGCACGACTGCGTTGCTGTGTGTATTTCATGACAACACTGCCTGACTTTGACGCTTTGTGGATGTGATGACAGCATCATACGACTGTGGCGCCGTGTGGATGTGATGACAGCACTGCACGACGGTGGCTCTGTGTGGATGTGATGACAATACTGCACGACTCTGGCGCTGTGTGGATGTGATGACAGCACTACACGACTGTGGCGCTGTGGGGATGTGATGACAACGCTGTACGACTCTAGTGATGTGTTGATGTGATGACAGCACTAGACGACTCTGGAGCTGTTTGGATGTGATGACAGCACTGCATGATTGTGGAGCTGTGTGGATGTGATGACAGCACTGCACGACTGTGGCGCAATATGTATGCAATGACAGCACTGCACGACTCTAGCGCTGTATGGATGTGAAGACAGCACTGCACGACTGTAGAGCTGTGTGTATGTGATGACAGCACTGCACCACAGTGGCGCTGTGTGGATGTGATGACAGAATTGCACGACTCTCGCGATGTGTGAATTTGATGACAGAACTACACGAATGTATCGCTGCGTGGATGTGAGGACAGCACTGCACGACTCTACGCTATGTGGATGTGATGACAGCAATGCACAACTGCGGAGCTTTGTGGATATGATGACATCACTGCACGACTGTGGCGCTGTGTGGATGTGATGACAGTAGTGCACGACTTTGGCGCTGTGTGATTATGATGACAGCACTACACGACTCTGATGTTGTGTGGATGTGATGACACCACTGCACGACTGTGGCGCCATGTGGATTTGATGACAGTACTGCACGATTGTGGCGCTGTTTGGATGTGATGAAAGCAGTGCTCGACTCTGCAGCTGTGAGGATGTGATGACAGCACTGCACGACTATGACGCTGTGTGGATTTGATAACAGCAATGCACGACTCTAGCGCTGTGTAGATGTGGCGACAGCATTGCACGACTGTGCAGCTGTGTGGATGTGATGACAGCACTGCACGACTGTGCGCCATGTGGATATGAGAACAGAACTGCAAGACTCTTGCTTTGTGTGAATGTAATAAGAGGACTGCATGACTGTGGCTTTGTATGGATGTGATGACAGCAATGCACGACTGTGGTGCTATGTCGATATGATGATAGTACTGCACGACTCTGGCGCTCTGATGATACGATGACAGCACTGCACGACTGTAGCGTTGTGCGGATGTGATGACAGCACTGCACGACTGTGGCGCTATGTGGATTTGATGACAGCACTGCACGACTTTGGCGATGGGTGGATATGATGACAGCACTGCACGACTGTGTCGCTGTGTGGATTTGATGACAGTACTGCACGACTTTGGCGATGTGTGGATATGATGACAACACTGCACGAATTTGGCATTGTGTGGATGTGATGACAGCACTGCACGACTGTGGCGCTGTGTGGATTTGATGAAAGCATTGCACTACTGTGGCGCTGTGTGGATGTCATGACAGCATTACACGACTGTGGCGCCGTGTGGATGTGATGACAGCACTGCACGACTCTAGTGATGTGTATAGGTGATGACAACACTTCACGACTCTGGAGCTGTCTAGATGTGATGACATCACTGCATGATTGTGGAGCTTTGTGGATGTGATGACAGCACTGCACGACTCTGGCGCAATGTGGATGTGATGACTGCACTGCGCGACTGTTGTGCTGTTTGGATGTGATGACAGCGTTGCACGACTGTGGAGCTGTGTTGATATGATGATGTCAGTGCACGACTGTGGTGCAATGTGGATGTGATGACAGCACTGCACGACTATGGCGCTCTGTGGATGTTATGACAGCACTGCACCACTGCGGTGCTGTGTGGATGTGATGACAGCACTGCACGACTGTGGCGCTGTGTGGTTGTGATGATAGTACTGCACAACTTTGGCCCTCTGTGGATATGATGACAGCACTGCACGATTGTTGCGCTGTGTGGATGTGATGACAGCACTGCACCACTCTAGCGCTGCGTGGATGTGATGAGAGGACCGCACGACTGTGGTGATGTGTCTATTTGATGACAGCACAGCATGACTCTGGCGCTCTGTGGATGCGATGACAGAACCGCACGACTTTGGCGCTGTGTGGATGTGATGACAGCACTGCACGACTATGGAGCTGTGTAGATGTGATGACAGCACTGCACGATTGTGGAGCTGTGTGATGTGATAACATCACTGCACGACTGTGGCGCTGTGTGGATGTGATGACAGCACTGCACGAATTTGGCGCTGTGTGGATTAGGTGACAGTATGACTGTGGCTCTGTGTGGATGTGATGACAGCACCGCACGACTGTGGCGCTGTGTCGATGTGATGAAAGAACTAGACGGCTCTTGCGCTCTGGGTGTGATGACAGTACCGCACGACTCTGGCGCTGTGTGTATGTGATGACATCACTGCACGACCCTAGCGCTGTGTGGATGTGATGATAGTCTGCACGCCTGTGGAGCACTGCACGACTGTGGAGCTGTGTGGATACAGTGACAGCACTGCACAATTGTGGTGTTTGTGTGAATGTCATGACAGCACCGCACGACTCTCGCGCTGTGTGGATGTAATGACAGCACTACACGACTGTGGCACTGTTTGGATGTGATGACAGCAATGCAGGTTTCTGGCGCTTTTCAGATGTGATGAAAGCACTGCACGGATCTAGCGCTGTGTGGATGTGATGACAGCACTGCACCATTGCGATGCTGTATGGATATGATGACAGTACTGCACGACTCTGACGCTGTGTGCATGTGAAGATAATACTGCACGTCATTCGCGCTGTGTGGATATGATGACAGCGCTGCACGACTGCGGTGTTGTGTGGATGTGATGACAGCACTGCACGACTGTGGCTCCATGCCGTGTGGTTTGATGACAGCACTGTACGATTGTGGTGCTGTTTGGATGTGACGACAGCACTGCACGACTGCGCCGTTGTGTGGATGTGATGGCAGGACTTCACAACTGTGGCGTTGTGTGGATGTGATGACAGCAATGCAAGACTTTAGTGCTGTCTGGATGTGATGACACCACTGCACCACTTTGGAGCTGTGTGGATATGATGAAAGAAATGAACGACTGTAGCGTTGTATTGATGTGATGACAGCACTGCACGCTTGTGGCGTTGTGTGGATGTGATGATATCAGTGCACGACTTTGGCGCTGTGTGGATATGATGAAAGAACTGAACGACTGCAGCGTTGTATTGATGTGATGACAGCACTGCACGACTGTGGCGCCACGTAGATTTGATGACAGCTCTTCACGACTGTGGTGCTGTGTTGATTTGATGACAGCACTGCACGATTGTGGCGCTGTGTAGATGTGATGATAGCACTGCACGACTGTGGTGCTGTGTGGATGTGATAACAGCACTGCACGACTTTAGCGCTGTTTGAATGTGATGACAGCACTACACGACTCTAGCGCTGTTTGCATGTGATGACAGCTACTGCGCAACTGCGGTACTGTGTGGATATGATGACAGCACTACACAACTGTAGTGCAGTGTAGATGTGATGACAGTACTGCACGTCTTTGGCGCTGTGTGGATATGATGACAACACTGCAAGATTGTGGCGCTGTGTGGATGTGATGATAGCACTGCACGACTGTGGTGCTGTTTGGACGTGATGACAGCACTGCACGACTATAGCGCTGTTTGGATGCGATGACAGCACTACACGACTCTAGCACTGTGTACTTGTGATGACAGCTACTGCGCCACTGCGGTACTGTGTGGATATGATGACAGCACTGCACGACTGTGACGCAATGTAGATGTGATGACAGTACTGCACGTCTTTTGCGCTGTGGGGATATGATGACAGCATTGCACGACTGTTGCGTTGTTTGGATTTAATGACACCACTGCACGACTGTGGCGCCGTGTGAATGTGATGACACCACAGCATAACTCTGTCTCTGTGTGGATGTGATGACAACACTGCACGACTCTGGCGCTATGTGGATGTGATGACAGCAATACATGACTGTGGCGCTGTGTGGATGTGATGACAGCACTGCACGATTGTGGCTCTCTGTGGATGTGATGACAGCACTGCACGACTGTGGTGCTGTGCGGATGTGATGACAGCACTGCACGACTGTGGCGCTTTGAGGATGTGATGAGAACACTACACGACTGTATAGCTGTAAGGATGCTATGATAGCATTGCACTATTGCGTCGCTGTGTGAATGGGATGACAGCACCGCACGACTGTGGCGCTATGTGGATATGATGAGAGGAATGCACGTTTCTGGCGTTGTGTGGATGTGATGACAGCACCGCTCGACTGTGGCGCTGTGTGGATGTGATGACAGCACTGCATGACTGTGGCGCTTTGTGGATGTGATGAGAGCACTGCACGACTGTGGCGCTGTGTGGATGTGATGACAGTACTGCAAAACCTTGGCGCTCTGTAGATATGATGACAGCAGTGCATGACTGTGGTGCTGTGTGGTTGCGATGACAGAAGTGCACGACTCTAGCGCTGTGTGGATGTGATGACAGCACTGCGCGGCTGTGGCGCTTTGTGGATGTGATGACAGCACTGCACGACTGTGGCGCTGTGTGGATGTGATGAAACCACCGCACGATTGTGGCGCTGTGTGGATGAGATGACAGCACTGCACAACTGTGGCGCTGTGTGGATATTATGACACCACTGCACCAATGCGGTGCTGTGTGATGAGATGACAGCACTGCACAACTGTGGCGCTGTGTGGATATTATGACACCACTGCACCAATGCGGTGCTGTGTGGATATGATAACAGCACTGCACGACTGTGGCGCTGTTTGGATGTGATGACAGAACTGCACAACCTTGGTGCTCTGTGGTAATGATGACAGCAGTGCATGACTGCGGCGCTGTGTGGATGTGATGACAGAAGTACACGACTCTAGCGCTGTGTAGATGTGATGACAGCACTGCGCGGCTGTGGCGCTTTGTGGATTTGATAACAGCACTGCACGACTGTGGCACTGTGTGAATGTGATGACAGCACTGCACGACTAAAGCGCTGTGTGGATGTGATGACAGCACTGCACGAATTTGGTGCTGTGTGGATTTGGTGATAGCACTGCACGACTGTGGCGCTGTGTGGGTGTGATGAAAGCACTGCACAACTCTGGTGCTCTGTGGATGTGATTACAGCACTGCACGACTCTAGCGCTGTGTGGATGTGATGACAGCACTGTATGACTGTGGAGCTGTGTGGATTTGATGACAGCACTGCACGATTTGGAGCTGTTTGCATGTGATAACAGCACTGCACGACTGTGGCGTTGTGTGAATTTGATGACAGCACTGCATGACTATCGCGCTGTGTGGATGTGATGACATCTCTGCACAACCGTTGCGCTGTGTGGATGTGATGACAGCATTACACGTGTATGGCACTGTGTGGATGTGATGACAGCACTCCACGACACTAGCGCTGTGTGGAGGTGATGACAGCACAGCACCACTACGGTGCTTTGTGGATGTGATGACAGCACTGTACGTCTGTGGCGCTGTGTGGATGTAATGATAGTACTGCTCGACTTTGGCGCTGTGGTGTTGTGTGAACGTGATGACAGCACTGCACGACTGTGACGCCATGTCGATTTGATTATAGCACTGCACGATTGTGGCTCTGTTGGATGTGATGACAGCACTGCACGACTCTGACGCTGTGTGGATGTGATGACAGCACTGCACGACTGTGACGCTGTGTAAATGTGATGACAGCACTGCACGACTCTAATGCTCCGTGGATGTGACGACAGCACTATACGACTGTGGAGCTGTGCGGATATGATGACAGCACTGCACGACTTTGGCGTTCTGTGGATGTGATGACAGCACTGTACGACTGTAGCGTTGTGGTAATGTGATAACAGCAATTTATGACTCTAGTGCTGTTTGGGTGTGATGACAGCCATGCACCACTGCTGCGCTGTGTGGATATTATGACAGCACTACAAGACTATGGCGCTGTTTGGATATGATGACAGCACTGCAAGACTGTGGCGATGTGTGGATGTGATGACAGCACTGCACGACTGTGGCGCTGTGTGGATTTGATGAAAACACTTCACGACTGTGGTGCTGTGTAGATGTGATGACAGCACTGCACGATTGTGGCGCTGTGTGGATATGATGATAGCACTGAACGACTGTGGAGCTGTGTGGATGTGATGACAATACTGCACGACTATAACGCTGTGTGGATGTGGTGACAGCACCTCACAGCTCTAGCGCTGTGTGCATGTGATGACAGCTCTTCACCGCTGCGATGCTGTGTGGATATGATGACAACACTGCACGACTGTTGTGCTGTGTAGATGTGATGACAGTACTCCACGACTTTCCCGGTGTGTGAAAATGATGACAGCATTGCACTACTGTTGCGTTGTGTGGATGTAATGACAACACTGCACCACTGTGGCGCCGTGTGGATTTGATGACAGCACTGCACGACTGTGGCTCTGTGTGGATGTGATGACAACACTGCACGACTGTGGCGCTGTGTGGATGTGATGACAGCACTGCACGACTGTGGCGCTGTGTGGATGTGATGACAGCACTGCACCACTGTGGCGCTGTGTGGATGTGATGACAGCACTGCACCACTGTGGCGCTGTGTGGATGTGATGACAGCTCTGCTCGACTGTGGCGCTTTGTGCATATTATGACTGTACAGCACGACTTTGGCGCTGTGTGGATGTGATGACATTATTGCACGACTCTGGCGCTGTGTGGATGTGATGACAGCACTGCACGACTCTGGCGCTGTGTGGATGTGATGACAGCACTGCACCATTGCGGTGCTGTGCGGATATGATGACGGCCCTGCACGACTGTGGCGCTGTTTGGATGTGATGACAGTATCGGACGACTTTGGCGCTGTGTGGATATGATGCCAGCACTGCACGACTGTGGCGTTCTGTTGATGTGATGAGAGCGCTGCACGACTGTGGCGCCGTGTGGATATGATGACAGCACTGCACGACAGTGGCATTGTGTGGATGTGATGACAGCACTGAACGACTGTGGTGCTGTGTGGATGTGATGACAGCACTGAACGACTTTAGCGCTTTGTGAATGTGATGACAGCACTGCACGACTCTAGCGCTGTATGGATGTGATGATAGCAATGCATGACTGTGGCGCTGTATGGATATGATGACTGGTCTGTATGACTGAGGCGCTACGTCGATGTGATGACAGCACTGCACGACTCTGGCGCTGTGTGGATGTTATGACAGCACTCTACGACTGTGGCGCTCTCTGGATGTGATGACAGCACTGTACGACTGTGGCGCTGTGTATATATGATGACAGAACTGCACGGCTGCGACGCTGTGTGGATGTGATGACAGCACTGTACGATTGTGGCGCTGTGTGGATTAAACTTGCAAGTGGCAGAGTGTCAGCAGCGCAATAAAGGCGTATCTTCACTGCAGGGAGGTACGGCTGATAGAGCACGTAGCCGGCCGAGGGTTCCGCCCTTAACGTCCACAGGAGCGAGCGCCAAGTCTTTGTCAGGTAGGCTTTCATTAATGCTAAGGCGTAGAAATATGAAGTAGATGTGATGGTCGTCTGTGGTTACGTAAGTTATTTCGCCGTTGCCACCATTTGTAAGGCTGAGTTGTCATAAGGAGTTTGGGTCCTCTTCGTTTGTGGTACTCAATGAAGATCAGGTAGCCTTTGTAGATTTATTAGAAAAAAATAAGAACGTACTCTGCGTTATAGTCATGACACATTACAATACCCACTAGTGGACGGTGTGACGAAGCAGGGGTTATATTCGAGTCCGTCAACACCCACTGAAGAACGTGTTCAAACAACAGATCAGCTCTTACGTGTTCGAGCGTCCTGATTAACAGTGGCCCGTGAGAACAGTGAGCCCCTGGGAACATTCTATATGATGCGTACCTATATGCAACTCACGGTAAAATGATAATAACAAATAGCTAATGAAGAATTAATGACATTATGCGTTAGTCTTGCATGTGTTCCGAACGGAGATATACTATAACTTGTCTATATCCTACTCACTGCGTCATGTATGTTGGTGTGAGTACAGTCAAGGTTTTGAAGGATGACTGAAACATACTTTGTGGAAAAGTAGGTCCTTATTTCTGATAAGACACTTTACAATGCGTGGAAACACACAGTAAAACAGTGCACGAGGACAACAGCTGATCAAAAACTAAAGGCTTGTAGGTAATCATAAAAGGTGTCACAAGTCGCTAGCTAACTAAACTATTATACGACGTATGGGGCGCAACAGAATTATTGGCATACGTTGCTAACTAGCTGACATGATATTATAAAGCATGAGATAGAGTAACTATATTGCTACACACATATGGCGTTACATAATTGCAATCTCTTACAGGTATTTTGAAGCAGTTTGGACATATAGAGAAGAGTGAAGAGAAGTCAACAAAGAGGATGTATCAGTATGTATTGGAGGTGGAGAAGACAAGGAGGAAGGAGTGTAAATGTTTTTGAGTGATCAGGGCCTGAACATGCAGGAAGGGTGCAAACAATATGCTACGCAGGGAGCGATATGCTGTCAATAGACTGAGTCAGGGCATATGAAGCAGCTTAGGGAAACTACAGATTGGTCTGTGGTTCGTAGATATGGATAGGAGGCTCTGGTTTTGCTGCGCTACACATAACAACTGGACAATGCATGTAAGCAAATAAGGCCATTTTTACGTCTGTTTCTGGAGTTTTCTCGTTAATGCGAGAAACAGTGTAAAGCAAAACTAATGATATAACTATTCTTGATAAGTGTTCGCTTTTTTTTCTGAATTAGCGAGGAAGCTACAGGAATGGGCGAAGAAAAGCCACATTCGTTCATTCTGTCTCTAGCTGTCATGTGTAATGCACCGTAACTACAGCTCTCTATCTACAACCAGGTCCACAGAGTTTCCCCTGGTTGCTTTATATACACTGGTTCAGTCCACTGGCAGCATGTCGACTCCCAGCTTACCACAACTTTCCAGTTCCCTATATCCCGTGCATGCCTGTGAACCTCTATATGTTCGGTCCCCGATCTCTCAAAGTATTTTTCTCTACATCTTTCCATCTCCAAGTTTGTTTCCCCCTTCCCCTTGTCCACTCCGCTTCTGACGTATGCATCTTCTTTGTCAACCTTTCATCACTTATTCTCTCCATATGTGTAAACCATTTCAAAACTTCCTCTTCAAATCTCTCTATTACTTTATTCTTACCACACTTATCTCTTACCCTTTTATTACTTACTCGATCAAACCACCTTACACCACACGCTGTCCTCCAGTATTTCATTTCCAACCCATCCACCCTCCACCGCACACACTCACTTATCGCATATATGCCTTGCACCCATAGAGCAATGTTGGGACTACTTTACCTTCAAACATCCCATTTTCACACCAACATACCAGCAGAAAACTTCCTCTCATTTCACACATTCCTCATTGATCCTAGAACCTTCACTCCTGCCGACCCTATGGCTCACTTTCTCCTCTTTGGTTCCATTCACTGCCATGCTCACTCCTAGGTATCTAGAATAATTCACCTTTTCTAAATTTTCTCCATTCAAACTTACACGTCAATTAATCTGTCCCTCCGCCCAGCTAAACCTAATAACTTTACATTTATTCAAAGTTACTCTCAACTTTCTCCATTCAAAAACCTCTCCCAAATTCGGTCACCAATTTCTGCGGTTTTTTACTAGAACCAACCATCAGTGCTGTGTCATCAGCAAATAACAACTGACTCACTTCCCACTGCATACTTAAACCTTTTTCCAAGACCCTTGCATTTACCTACTATACCATCTCATCCATAAACAGGTTAAACAGCCATGGTGGCATTGCACACCCCTACGTTAGACCAACCTTCACATGGATCCACTCACTCCCCTCTCTTTCTACTCGTACTAACACCTTACACTATTGACAGAAATTACACAGCCCCCAGTAGCTTTCCCTCTACACCATATATTCGTAAGACTTTCCATAAGGCATCTCTATCAATCCTATCATAGGCTTTCTCAAGATCCATAATTGCCACGTACAAAGCCCTCTGTTTCTCTATGTATTTCTCCCACATTCTTTAAAGCAACCACCTGATTCACGTATCCTGACAGGTACCACCCCTTAAACCACACTGTTCCTCCTCCTATCCTGTCAGTCACCAACATCCCATAAAACTTTCCAAGTATACTCAACAAATTTATACCTTTCTAATCTAAACGCTCACTTTTGCCCTTTGTCTTTATAAATGGCATTATACGTGCATGCAGAGAACCCTCAAGCACCTCACCATGATCCATACATATGCTGAAAACCCTAACTAATAAATCCACAAAACAGTTCACTTCCTTCCTAAGAAATCCAACCGCAACACCACCTCTTCTCTCTTCACCATAGAAATTTCCATGACCCTCTCACTTCACACACCTCCTAACACAAACACCCTACATCTGCTGCCCTATCATCAAACGCATTAAAAATTCCTTCAAAATATTCTCTCCATCTATTCTTCACTTAATCACTATCTGTTACCATTTTACAATTTGTCTCCACCAATTTTTCCAATATCTCTTGTTTTCTTAAAATATCAAACTTCTTCCAAAACATCTTATTCTTCCTGAAGTTTACTGATACTCACCCACCCCAACTCTTATTTGGCCCCTTTTTTAATCTATGCACCTTCCTCTTAACCTTTTGCCGCTTTCTCTTATATATCCCCCAATCATTTGCACTCTCTTCTTTTTCACTAGCGACTTTACTTCGTAATCCCACCACTCCTTACCCTTTCTCAACTTTCTACCTACCACCTACAGCATGTCATATTCTTGTCATGCAGATACCAGCATTGCTTCCCTAAATACCTCTCATTCCTCACTCACTCCCCTTGTTTTGTTTCGTTTACTTTAGGCTTTTGTCATTATGCACTCAATCTCTCCTATCATTTCTTCACACATTTCCCTTTCCCGAGTTCACTTACATTCACCACCTTCTCACCTACATCATCCTCGCCTTCACCAGAAAATGATCAAGCATCCCACCAGCTGCCTTCTTGTCAATCAGCATCTTTCCCACTCACATACGTACACTTGTGTATGTCCCTCTTTTTAAAGCAGGTATTCCCATTACCAGCCTTTTTATCAGCACGCAACTCCACAAGCTCTTCATAATTTCCAATCACCTAACTGAATAACCATTGCTCCCCAGTTACACCCTCAACTGCCAAACTACCCACCTTCACATTTACTTCACCTATCACAAATGCCTGGCCTTTGCATCAAAATTGCTAACACATACATGCAGCTACTCCTAAAATACTTGACTCTCCTGATTTCTCTTCTCGTGGCCAGGTTCATAAGTACTAATAATTACACATCTCTCGACATTCAATCTGATTTTTACTCATTTCAGTTTGTACCTCACTTCCTTACACTCTGACATATTCCCACAGCTCCTGCCTCACCATTAGTGCAACTTCTCCCGAAGAGTTTGCCCTCATACCAACCCATAACTTTACCCCAAGATATTTCCACAATGTTCTTACCATTTACCCTTTAGCTTTGTCTCACACGGAGACAGAACATTCAGGTTCCTTTCCGCATACAGTCACCTTTCCTCGTCATTTTTCTTTCCATACTTTAGAACCAGTTCCCGCGCTAGTGAGGTAGCAGCAGGAACAGATGGAGAATGGCCGAATCGGTCACATTTATTCTCTAACTGTCATGTGCAATGCACAAGGCGTCTTTTCACAAGCAGGCCCTACATACCTTTCCATGGTGAGCACGTCGACTCCTATATACCACATCGTTCCAATTTACTCTATCCTGTGTACGCATCTCATCCTCCTGCATGTTTAAACCCTGACGGCTGAAAATACTTTTCACTCCATTCTTTCATCTTTACTTTGGTCTCCCTTTTCTCATTTTTCCCGCCACATCTGACACATATATCTTACAATTATATCACTTACTCGATCAAACCACCTTACACCATATATTGTCCTCAAATATTTGAATTCCAACACATGCACCCTCAGCACATCCCCATCTATAAGACATGCCTTGCATCCATAAGACATAGTTAAGGCTACCATTCCTTCAAACATACCGATTCTCGTCTCCCAGATAACGACCTTTCTTTCCACACATTCATTAATGCTCCCAGAATCTTCAATTCGAGTTTGCTTTCATGGTTCCATTCACCACTATGTCCCCAACTAGCCTGTTCCTTTGCAGTGCTAAACCTAATAACCTCGCTTGCATTAACATTTACCCCCAGTTTCCGCCTTTCACTCACTCTCTCAAACCCAGTCACCAACTTCAATTTCACTCTCGAATCTGCCACCGATGCTGTATCATCAGAAAATAATGCTTAAATCACTTTCAAGGCCCTTTCATCTCCCACAAACCACACAATTCCTCCTCTCTCTCTCTCGAAGATCCTTGCATTTATCTCCCTCACCATCCCACATATAAACAAATTACCCAGCCAAGGTGGCATCACACCCCTGTCCCAGAAAGACGTGCGTGATGACTGGTTCACCTGATTCCCCTGGAGCTATCATTCTCCTCTTTTCCCTTTATCAAGAATTTATGTCTAGATTATAACTTGCCTGCATGCCCTTATATATCTTCTGCACATCATGATGTGAATGAGTTTTGAAGAAGGAGATAGTGGCCCCAGTGATACGGCTTGTACCCCAGCTCCAACCGTCACGGTCCAGCAGGTCCTGGAAGCTGTTAATTGATGGCATCTTGTCCTGGACTGTGAGGTGTGCCACCAGGGAGGAGCGGTAGGTGTTGGTGAGTATCAGGCTCGACATCATCCAAAGTCCTACCATCACCTGCAAGTATACCACGTATAACGCCATCCACACTGTAGCAGTCTCAATATCACCTAAAACTACACTAACCATCACATACAAATACACCAGGTATCTTCTTATCAATATAGCAGGTATTGTAATACACCATGTATCTTGTTATCAATGTGGCCGGTATTGTAATACACCAGTTATCTTGTTATCAATGTACAGATATTGTAATACAAACATTGTAACAGTAACAGCATCATACGCAGGTTAACCAGGTATCGTGCCGCCCAAACTGTGACAGCCCAAAAATTAATTGCAAATATAACAGGTGTCGTGCTAGGCAAACTGTAAATGACCATCTATGATCTACTATTATGCCAAGTATCGCGCCACCCACACTAATGCACTAAGAATCATGCCATCCACACTAATACACCAAGAATCATGCCACCCACACTAATGCGACAAGTGTCATGCCACACACACTAATGCACCAAGTATCATGCCGTCCAAACTAATGCACCGAGTATCATGGCACCCCACACTGATGCTCCAAGTATCATGCCACCCACATTAATGCACCAAGAATCATGCCATCCACAATAATGCACCAAGTATCATGCCACCCACCCTAATGCACCAAGTATCATGCCACCCAAGCTAATGAACCAAATATAAAGCCATCCACACTAATGCACCAAATACCATGCCACCCACACTAATGTACCAAGAATCATTCCACCCACACTAATGCACCAAGTATCATGCCACCCACACTAATGCACCAAGTATCATGCCACACATACTAATGTACCAAGTATCGTGGCACCCACACTAAAGCACCAAGTACCATGCCACCCACACTAATGCACCAAGTATTATGCCACCCACACTAATGCACAAAGTATCATACCACCCACACTAATGCACCAAATATCATACCACTCACACGAATGCCCCAAATATCATGTCACCCACACTAATGCACCAAACATCATGCCATCCAAAATAATGCACCAAGTATCATACCGCCCAAACTAATGCACCAAGTATCATGCCACCAACATTAATGCACCAAGTATCATGCCACCCAAACTAATGCACCAAGCATCAAGGGACTCACAATAATGTACCAAGAACCATTCGACCGACACTAATGCACCAAGTATTATGCCACCCACACTAATGCACCAAGTATCATACCATCAACACTAATGCACCAAGTATCATACCACCCACACTAATGCACCACGTATCATGACGTCCAATCTCATGCACCAAGAATCATGCTACCCACACTAATGCAAAGAATATCATGCCCAAACTAATGCGCCTACCACTCAAAATAATGCACCATATATCAACCCACTCACTCAAATGCACCAAATATTTAATGTCACCCACACTAATGCACTACGTATGCCGCCAACACTAATGCAACAAGTATAATGCCACTCACACTAATGTACCAAGTATCATTCCTCCCTCATTAAAGCACCAAGTATCAAGCCACCCACGCTAATGCACCAAGTATTATGCCAACCACACTAATGCACCAAGTATCATGCAATCCACACTAATGCACAAAGTATCATGCCACCCAAACTGATGCACCAAGTATCATTGCACCCACAGTAATGCACCAAGTACCATTCCACCCACACTAATGCACCAAGGGTTATGCCACACACACTAATGTACCATGTCTCATTCCAACCACACTAATGCACCAAGTATCATACCACCCACACTACTGCACCAAGTATCATGCAACCCACACTAATTCACAAAGTATCATGCCACTCAAACTAATGCACCAAGTATCATGGCACCCACAATAATGCACAAAGTACCATTCCACCCACAATAATGCACCAAGAATCATGCCACCCACACTGATGCACCAAGTATCATGACGCCTGAACTAATGCACCAGGTATCATGACACCCACAGTAATGCGCAAAGTATCATGCCCACACTAATGCACCAAGTATCATGCCACCAAAACTAATACACCAAGTCTCATGCCATCCACACTAATACATCTAGTATCATACCGCCCAAACATAATGCACAAATTATAGTGCAACCCCCACTAATGCACCAAGTATCATGATACCTACACTAATACACCAAGTATCATGCCTTCCAAGCTATTGCACCAAGTACCATGCCACCAACACTAATGTACCAAATATCATGCCACATCCATTGATACACCAAGTATAATGCCACCCACACTAATGCACCAAGTGTCATGCCTCCCACACTAATGAACTAAGTATCATGCAACCCAAACTAATGCATCAACTATGTTGCCACCCACACTAATGTATCAAGAATCGTCGCACCCACACTATCGCACCAAGTATCATGCTATCCAAACTAATGCACGAAGTATCATCCCACCAAAACTTAAGGAACAACTATCATGCCAACCAAATTAATGCACCATTTATCATGACACCCAAGCTAATGCACCCAATATCATGCAACCCACACTAATGTAACAAATATCATGCCACCCACACTACTGCAACAAGTATCGTGTCTCCCACACAAATGCACAAAGGATCATGCCACCCGCACAAATTCACGAAGTATCATGCCGCACACACTAAGGCATCAAGTACCATACCACCCACCCTAATGCACCAAGTATCATGCCGCACACACTAATTCTCCAGGTATCATGCCACCTACATTAATGCACCAAGTATCATGTCACCTACACTAATGCATCAAGTTTTATAACACCCAAACAAATGCATCAAGTATCATGCAACTCACACTAATGCATCAAATATCATGCTATCCAAACTAATACATCAAATATTCTGCCACCCATACTATTACACCGAGCATCATGGCGCCAACACTAATGCACTAAGTACCATGCCACCCAAACTAATGCACCAAGTATTATATAGCCAACACTAATGCACCAAATACCATGCCACCCAAACTAATGCACCAAGTATCATGTAGCCAATACTAATGCACCAATTATCATGCCACCCACACTAATGCACCAAGTATCATGCCACCAACAGTAATGCGCTCAGTACCATGCTACCCACACTAATGCCCCAAGTATCATGGCACCCACACTAATGCACCAAATACCATGCCACCTACGTTAATGTACCAAGTATCATACCACCCACACTAATTCACCAAGTATTATACCGCCCACACTAATTAACCAAGTATCATGCCACCCACTCTAATGCACCAAGTTTCATGCTACCCAAACCAATCCACCAAGAATCACGGCACCCACACTAATGCACCAAGTAACAAGCCACCCACACTAATGCACCAAGTATTTACCCACCCACACTCATGCACCAAGTATCTTGCCACCAATGCTAATGCAAAAAGTACCATGCCCAAACTGACGCACCAAATATCATGCCACCCATACTAATGCACCAAGTATCATTGCCAACCACACTAATACACGAATTATCATACCACCCGCACTAATGCACCAAGAATCATACCACCCAAACTAATGCATCAAGTATAATGCCGCCAACGCTAATGTACCAAATATCATTCCACCCACACTAAAGCACCAAATATCATGCCAAACACATTAATGCATAAGGTACCATACCACCCACACTAATGCAGCAAGTCCCATCCAACCCACACTAATGCACCAAATATCACGGCACAAACCCTAATGCACCAAGTATTATGCCACCTACACTAGTGAACAAAGTGTAATGGCACCCATATTAATACACCAAGTATCATGCCATCGACACTACTGCACCAAGCATCATGCCACCCAAGCTAATGCACCAAGTATCATACCGCCCACACTAATGCGCCAAGTATCATGCCACCCACACTAAGGCAGAAAGTATCATGCCACCCAAACTTATGCACCAGGTATGATGGCACCCACACAAATCCACCAAGTATTATGCCACTAACACTAATACACCAAGTATTATGCCACACACACATACAACAAATATCATGGCAGCCACACTAAAGCACCAAGTATCATGCAACCCACACAAATGCACCAAGTATCTTACCACCCACAGTAATGCAACAAGTATCATGCCACCCACCTTAATGCACCAAATATCATGCCACCCAAGCTAATGCACCAAATATCAAGCCACCGACACTAATACACCAAGTATGATGCCACCCACACTAATGCAGTAAGTATGCCGAAAACACTAAGGCACCAAGTATCATGCCACCCACATTAATGCACCAAGTACCATGCCATCCACACTACTACACCAAGTATCATACCACCCACATTAATGTACCAAGTATCATTCCAACCAAACATACACCATTTATCATGCCACCCAAACTAATGCACCAATTATCATGACACCTACAATAATGCACCAAGTACCAGTCAAACCACATTAATGCATCAAGTATCATGCCACCCACGCTAATGCACAGAGTATCATGCCCACACTAATGCACCAAGTATCAAGCCACCCTTAGGTATGCACAAAAGTATCATGGCAACCTCACTAATGCACCAGTTATCATGCCACCCACTCTAATTTACCAAGTATCATACCACTCAAGATAATGCACCATATATCAGCCCACTCACTCAAATGCACCAATTATAATGCCATCCACACTAATGCACTAAGTATGCCACTCACACTAATGTACAAAGTATCATTCCTCCCCCATTAAGCACTAAGTATCATGCCGCTCACACTAACACACCTGGTATCAAGACACCCACACTAATGCACCAAGTATCATGCCACCCACACTAATGCACCAAGCATCATGCAACCCACACTAATTCACAAAGTATCATGCCACCCAAACTGATGCACCAAGTATCATGGCACCCACAATAATGCACTAGGTACCATTCCACCCACACTAATGCACCAAGTATTATGCCACCCACACTAATGTACCATGACTCATTCCAACCACAGTAATGCACCAAGTATCGTACCACCCACACTACTGCACCAAGTATAATGCAACCCACACTAATGCACCAAGTATCATGCCACCCACACTAATTCACAAAGCATCATGCCACTCAAACTAATGCACCAAGTATCATGGCACCCACAATAATGCACAAAGTATCATTCCACCCACAATAATGCAACAAGTATTATACCATCCACTTTATGCAAGAAGTAGATTACCACCCATACTAATGCACCAAGTATCATGCCACCCACACTAATGCACCAAGTATCATGACGCCTAAACTAATGCACCAAGTATCATGACACCCACACTAATGTGCAAAGTATCATGCCTACACTAATGCACCAAGTATAATGCAACCCACACTGATTCAAAAAGTATCATGCTACCCAAACTGATGCCCCAAGTATCATGGCACCCACAGTAATGCACCAAGTACCATTCCACCCACACTAATGCACCAAGTATCGTACCATCCACACTACTGCACCAAGTATCATGCAACGCACACTAATGCACCAAGTATCATGCCACCCACACTAATGCACCAAGTATCATGCCACCCACACTATTTCACAAAGTATCATGCCACTCAAACTAATGCATCAAGTATCATGGCACCTACAATAATGCACAAAGTACCATTCCACCCACAATAATGCAACAAGTATTATGCCATCCACATTATGCATGAAGTAGCTTACCACTCACACTAATGCACCAAGTATCATGCCACCTACACTAATGCACCAAGTATCATGACGCCTAAACTAATGCACCAAGTATCATGACACCCACACTAATGCGCAGAGTATCATGCCGACACTAATGCGCCAAGTATCATGCCACCCAAACTATTACACCAAGTACCATGCCACCCACACTAATGCATCTAGTATCATACCGCCCAAACAAATGCACCAAGTATCGTGCAACTCCCACTAATACACCAAGCATCATGCCAACCACACTAATGCACCAAGTATCATGATACCTACACTAATACACCAAGTATCATGCCTTCCAAACTATTTCACCAAGTACCTTGCAACCCACGCTAATGTACCAAGTATCATGCCACACCCATTATTACACTAAGTGTAGTGCCACTCACACTAATGCACCAAGTGTCATGCCCTCCACACTAATGCACCAAGTATCATGCAATCCAAACTAATGCATCAACTATTTTGCTACCCACACTAATGCACCAAGAATCATCGCACCCACACTAATGCACCAAGTATCGTGCCATCCAAACTAATGCACGAAGTATCATCCCACCAAAACTTATGGAACAACTATCATGCCAACCAAATCAAACCAATTATCATGATACCCAAGCTAATGCACCCAGTGTCATGCAACCCACACTAATGTATCAAGTATCATGCCACACACACTACTGCAAAAAGTATCATGTCTCCTACACAAATGCACCAAGTATCATGCCACCCGCACAAATTCACGAAGTATCATGCCACCCACACTAATGCATCAAGTACCTTACCACCCACCCTAATGCACCAAGTGTCATGCCACACACATTAATCCTCCCACACACACACTAATTCACCCACATTAGTGCACCAAGTGTCATGTTACCTTCACTAATGCACCAAGTATCATAACACCCAAACAAATGCATCAAGTATCGTGCAACCCACTCTAAGGCACCTAATATGATGCTATCCAGACTAATACACTAAATATCCTACTACCCATACTATTACACCAAGCATCATGGCGCCAACACTAATGCACTAAGTGCTATGCCACTCAAACTAATGCACCAAGTATTATACAGCCAACACTAATGCACCAAATACCATGCCACCCAAAGTAATGCACCAATTATCATGCTACCCACACAAATGCATCAAGTATAATGCCGCCCACACTAATGCACCAAGTATCATGCCACCCGCACTAAATCACAAAGTATCATGCCACACACACTAATGCACCATGTATCATGGCTCCCACACTAATGCACCAAATACCATATCACCCAGACTAATGCGCCAAGTATCGTGCCATCCACACTAATGCACCAAGTATCATCGCACCCACACTAATGCACCAAGTATCATACCACCCACACTAATGCACCAAGTATCACGCCACCCACACTAATGCACCACGTATCATGAGGCCCAAACTAATGCACAAAGTAATATGCCACCATTACTAATGCACAGAGCATCTTGCCCACGCTAATGCACCAAGAATCAAGCCACTCTTACTAATGACAAAAGTATAATGCCAACATTACTAATGCACCAATTATCTTGTAACCCACCAATGCATCAAATATTATGCAGTCCAAGCTAATTCGCCAAATATCAAGACAACCAAACTAATGTACCAAGTATAATGCCACCCACACTAATGTACTAAGTATGCCACGAACAGTAATGTACCAAGTATCATGCTACCTACACTGATGTACCAAGTATCATTCCACCCACACTAATGCACCAAGTATCATGCCACCCACACTCTTGTACCAAGTATCAAGCCACCCACACTATTGCACCAAGCATCATGCCACCCACACTTCAGCATCAAGTATCATGCGACCCACATTAATGCAACAGGTATTATGCTACCCACACGAATATCCCGAGTATCATGACACCCAAACTGATGCACCTAATAACATGCAACCAACAATAATGCACAGAGCATCATAACAATACAAATACACCAGGTATTATGCCACCCACACTAATGCACCAAGTATCATACCATACACACTAATGCACCAGGTATTATACCACCCAAACAAATAACCCAAGTATCATGACACCCAATATGATGCACCTAGTAACATGCCACCCACACTAATGAACAGAGTATCATAACCACACTAATGCACCGACTATCATACCACCCAAATTAATGCACCAAGTGTCATGCCACCCACACTAATAAACCAAGCATCATACCGCCCAAACAAATGCACCAAGTATAATGAAACCCACACTAATGCACCAAGTATCATGACAACCACACTAATGCACCAAGTATCAGGACACCCATACTAATACACCAAGTATTATGCCGCCAACATTAATGCACCAAGAATCATGCCACCCAAACTAATGCACGAAGTATTATCCCACCCACACTAAAGCACCATGTATCATACCACCCACACTAATGCACCAAGTATCATGCCACCCTTACCAATGCACAAAGTAACATGTAAACCACACCAATTCACCAAGTATCATGCCACCCGCAGTAATGCACCAAGTATCATTCCACCCACACTAATGCACCAAGTATCGTGCAACCAACACTAATGCACCAACTAACACGCCATCCTCACAAATGCATCAAGTATCATCGTACCCACACTAATGCACCAAGTATTATGCCACCCACACTAATGCACGAAGTATTATAGCATCGAAAATACTGCACCAAGTACCATGTTACCCACACTAATGCACCAAGTATCATGCTACCCAAGCTAATGCACCAATTATCATGCTGCCCACACTAATGCATCAAGGATCGTGCCACCCATAATAATGTACTAAGTATCTTGCCTCACATAGTAATTTGCCAAGAATCATGCCATCCACGCTAATGCACAAAGTAGAATGACACCCACCCTAATGCACAAAGTATCATGCCAACCACACTAATGCACCAAGTATCATGCCACCCACACCAAGACACCAAGTATCAAGCCACCCAAACTACTGCACCAAATATGACGGCACCCACATAAATGCACCAAGTATAATACCACCCACACTCATGCACCAAGTATTATGCTAGCCACACTAATGCACAAAGTAGAATGGCATCCATACTAATGCACAAAGCATCATGCCATCCACTCTATTTCACTAATGCATAAAGTATCATGCTACCCAAGATAATGAACCAAATATCAAGCCAACCACGCTAAAGCCCTAAGTATCATGCCACCCACACTAATGTACCTAGTACCATTCCACCCACACTAATGCAGGAAGTGTCATGACACCCACACTAAGGCACCAATCATTATACCACACACAATCATGCACCAAGTATCATGCCACCCACACTAATGCACCAAGTATCACGGCACAGACACTAATGCACCAAGTAACATGCCACTCACACTAATTCACGAAGTATTATGATACCCACACTAATGCACAAAGTATCATATCACAGAAACTAATGCACCAAGTATCATGCCACCCACACTAATGCACCAAGTATCATGCCACCCACACTAAGGCACCAAATATCATGCCACCCCAACTAATGCACCAAGTATCACGGCACCCACACTAATGCACCAAGTACTATGCTAACTACAATAATTCACCAAGTATTATGCCACCCATACTAAAGCACCAAGTATCACACCACCCACACTAATGCAGCAAGTGTCAAGCCACCCACACTAATGCACAAAGTATCATGCTCACACTAATGCACCAAGTATCATGCTACCCTTACTAATACCAAAAGTATCATGACAACCACTAATACACCAAGCATCATGCCATCCACACTAATGCACAAAGTATCATATCACGCACACTAACGCACCAATTATCATGCAACCCACACTAATACACCAACTATCATGCTACCCACAGTAATGCACCAGGTTTCATCGCACCCACACTAATGCACCAAGTATCATGCCACCCACGCTAATGCTCGAATTATCATGCCAATCACACTTATGCAACAATTAGCGTGCCAACCAAACTAAAGCACCAAGTATCAAGCAACCTAAAACAATGCACCAAATATGATGCCGTCTACACCAATGCATCAAGTATCTTACCATCCACCCTAATGCATCAAGTATCATTTCACCCAAGCTAATACAACAAATTTCAAGCCACCCACACTGATGCACAAAGTATCATACCACCCATACTAATGCACCAAGCATCATACCAGCAACACAAATTCACCAAGTATGTCACCCACACTGATATACCTAGTATCATTTCACCAAAACTATTGCACCAAGTATCATAGCACCCACAATAATGCACCATGTGCCATGTCACCCACACTAATGCACCAAGTATCATGCCACCCACACTAATCCACCAAGTATCCTACTACGAATACTAATGCACCAAGTATCATGCCACGAACTCTAATGTACTAAGTATCATGCCACCCACACTAAGGCACCAAGTATAATGCCGCCCAAACTATTGCACCAAGTTTCATGCCACCCAAACTAATGCACAAAGTATCGTGCCCACACTAACGCACCAAGTATCGTGCCAACCACACTATTGCTCCAAGTATCATGCTACCCAAACTAATGAACTAAGTATCATGCCACCCAAACTAATGCACAAAGTATTATGCCGCACACACTAATGCACCAAGTATCATACAACCCAAAATAAAGCAACAAAAATCATGCCAACCACACTAATGCACCCTGTTCCATGCAACCCACACTAATGCATTAAGTATCATGCCATCTACATTAATGAACCAAGTGTCATGGCACCCACGTTAATGCACCAAGTATCATGCCACCAAAACTAATGCACCAAGTATTATGAAGTCCACACTAATGCACCAAGTACCATGCCACCCACACTACTGAACAAAGTATTATGCCTCCCAAGCTAATGCATCACGCATCATCCCACCCAAACTAATGCATCAAGTATCATGGCACCCACAGTAATGCACCAAGCACCATGCCACCCACACTATTGCACCAAGTATTATGCCACACAAACTAATGCATCAACTAATGCACCAAGTATTATGCCACCCAAAGTATCATATCACGCACACTAACGCACCAATTATCATGCAACCCACACTAATACACCAACTATCATGCTACCCACATTAATGCACCAAGTATCATGCCACCCACACTAACGCTCAAAGTATCATGCCCACATCAATACCCACACCAAGTATTACGGCACCCACAATAATGCACCAAGTATCATACCATCCACACTAATGCACCACGTACCACGCAATCCACAGCAATGCACCAAGTATAATGCCACCCACACTAATAAACAAAGTATCATGCCGCCCAAAATGATGGAGAAAGTATCATGCCACCCGCACTAATGCACAAATTATCATGTCAACCACACTAATGTAACAAGTATCATGCCGCCCACACTAATTTACCAAGTATCATCCCATCCACACTAATGCACCAAGTATAATGACACCCACACTAATGCACAAAGTATCCTTCCGGCTAAAATGATGCACTAGATATCATACCACCAACACTAATGCACAAAGTATCATGCCCAAGCTAATGCACTAAGTATTATGCCACCCTTACTAATGCACATAGTATCATGGAAACCATACTAATGCACCAAATATCATGCCACCCACACTAATGCTCAAAGTATCACGCCCTCACTAATACACCAAGTATCACGGCACCCACAATAACGCACCAAGTATCATACCTTCCACACTAATGCACCAAGTACCACGCCATCGACAGGAATGCACCAAGTATAATGCCACCCACACTAATAAACAAAGTATCATGCCGACCAAAATAATGGAGGAAGAATCATGTCACCCACACTAATGCAAAAAGTTTCATGCCAACCGCACTAATGCAACAAGTATCATGCCACCCACACTAATTTACCATGTATCAGGCCATCCACACTAATGCACCAAGTATAATGCCACGCACACTGATGCACAAAGTATCCTGCCGCCCAAAATAATGCACTAAATATCATACCACCCACACCAATGCGCCAAGTATTATGCCATCATTACTAATGCACGTAGTATCATGGCAACCACACTAATGCACCAAGTATCATTCGACCAGCAGTAATGCAGCAAGTATCATGCCACCCACACTAATGCAACAAGTATCATGCAACACACACTAATGCACCAACTATCATGCCACCCACACAAATGCACCAAGTATCATTGCACCCATAATAATGCACCAAGTATCATGACACCCACACTAATGCACGAAGTATTAAGGCACGGAAGCTACTGAACCAAGTGTTAGGCCACTCACTCTACTGCACCAAGTATCATGCTACCCAGCCTAATGCACCAAGCATGATGCCGCCCACACTAATGCATCAAGGATCATGCCTCCCACAATAATGCACCGAGTATCATGCCGCCCATACTAATGAGCCAAGTATCATGCCAACAACACTAATGCACAAAGTAGAATGACACCCACACTAATGCACAAAGTATCATGCCACCCACACTAATGCACCGAGTATCATGCCACCCACACTAAGGCACCAAGTATCAAGCCACCCAAACTAATGCCTAGATATGATGGCACCCACATAAATGCACTAAGTATAATATCACCCACACTAATGCACCGAGTATTATGCCATCCACACTAATGCAAAAACTAAAATGACACCCAAGCCAATTCACAAAGTATTGTACCACCCACACTAATGCACCAAGTATCATACCACCCAAGACAATGCACCAAATATCAAGCCAACCACACTAAAACAACAAGTATCATGCCAACCTCACTAATATACCTAGTATCATGCCACCCAAACTAATGCACCTAATGCACCAATTATCAGGGCACCCAAACTAATGCACCAAGTGTCATGCACCCACACTAATGCACCAAGTATCATGAAACCCACATTAATGCACGAATTATCATACCACCAATAGTAGTGCACCAAGTATCATTCCACCCACACTAACCCACAAAAATACACCAACCATCATGCCAACCACAGTAATGCACCAAGTTTCATCGCACCTACACTAATGCACCAAGTATCATGCCACCCACGCTAATGCATGAATTATCGTGCCAATCACACTTATACAACAACTAACGTGCCAACCAAACTGAAGGACCAAGTATTATGCCACCTAAAATAATGCACCAAATATGATGCAGTCTTCACTAATGCACCAAGTACCTTACCACCCACCCTAATGCACCAATTATCATATCACCTAAGCTAATGCACCAAATATCAAGCCACACACACTAATGCACCAAGTATCATGCCAGCCACACTAATGCACCAAGTATCATCCCGCCAACACTAATACACCAAGTATCGTGTCACTCACACTAATATACGTAATATCATTCCACCAACACTAATGCACCAAGAATCATGCCATCCACACTTCTGCACCAAGTATCATGCAACCACAGTAATGCACCAAGAATCATGGCACCCAAACTAATGCACAAAGTATAATGGCACCCACAATAATGTTCCAAGTACCATGCCACCTACACTAAAGCACCAAGAATTATGCCACCCACACTAATGCACCAAGTATCGTACCTCCAACACTAATGCACCAAGTACCAAGCCACACACACACTAATGCACTAAGTATCATGCCACCCATACTAAGGCACCAAGTATGATGCCGCCCAAACTATTGCACCAAGTTTCATGCTACCCACACTAAAGCACAAAGTATCACGCCCACACCAACGTACCAAGTATCATGCCAACCACACTATTACTCTGGGTATCATGCCACCCACACTAATGCCCCAAGTATCATACCAACCAAAGTGCTGCACAGAGTATTATTCCACCCACACTAATGCACCAAGTATCATACAACCCACAATAAAGCAACAAATATCATACCAACCATACTAATGCAACATGTACCATGCCACCAACACTAATGCAGCAAGTATCATGCCACCTACGATAATGCACCAAGTGTCATGGAACCCACGCTAATGCACCAAGTATCATGCCACCCAAACTAATGCACCAAGTATCATGGTATCCACACTAATGCACCAAGTATCATACCACCCACGATACTACACTATGTATTATGCCTCCAAGGGAATGCGCCAAGTATCATGCAACACAAACTAATGCAACAAGTATCATGGCACCCACAATAATGCACCAAGCACCAAGCCACCCACACTAATGCGCCCAGTACTACGCCACCT
The DNA here is from genome assembly GCF_036320965.1 of Panulirus ornatus. Lineage (NCBI taxonomy): Eukaryota > Metazoa > Arthropoda > Malacostraca > Decapoda > Palinuridae > Panulirus > Panulirus ornatus. The sequence continues at coordinate 2,977,092 of NC_092256.1, read as the reverse complement.
AATCTAATGCACCAAGTATCATAAGACCCACACTAATGGACCAAGTATCATGCCACCCACACTAATGCACCAAGTATCATGACGCGTAAACTAATGTACCAAGTATCATGCCAACTACAGTAATGCTCAAAGTATCATGCCAACCACAGTAATGCTCAAAGTATCATGCCCACACTAATGGATCAAGTATCATGGGACCTTTACTAATGCACAAAGCACCATGCCTACCTCACTAATACACCAAGTATCATGCCACAAATAACAATGCACCAAGTATCGTGGCAGCGAAACTAATGCACCAAATACAATTCCTCCCACGCAAATGCACCACTAATCATGGCACCCACACTACTAATGCACCAAGTATCATGCCAATCAGACTAATACACTAAGTATCATGCCAAACACACTAACACACAAGTTTCATGCCGTCATCACTAATGCACCAAGTATCATGCCACCCAAAATAATGCACCAAGTATTAAGCCGCCCACACTAATGTACCAAGTATTATGCTACCCACACTAATGCAACAAGTATCATGCCGCCCACATTAGTGCACCAAGTATCATGCCGGCCACACTAATGCACCAAATGTCATCGCACCCACACTAATGCACCAAGTATTATGCTATCCACACTAATGCACAAAGTATCATCCCACACACACTGATGCACCGAGTATCATGACACCCTCACTAATGCACCAAATACCATGACGCCCACACTAAAGCACTAAGTATCATACCACCCACACTAATGCACCAAGTATCATCGCACCCACATTAATGCTCCAAGTATCTTGCCACCCATACTAATGCATGAAGTATTATGGCATCCACACTAATGCACCAAGTATCATGCCACCCACACTCCTGCACCGAGTATCACGCTGCCCAAGGTAATACACCAAGTATCAAGCCACCCAAACTAATGTACCAACTATGATGGCACCCACACAAATGCACCAAGTATCATACCACCCACACTAATGCATCAGGTATTATGCCACCCATACTTATGCAAAAAGTAGAATATCACCCACACTATTGTACTAAGTATCATGCCACCCACACTAATGCAATAAATATCAAGCCACCCGCGGTAAAGCACCAAGTATCATGCCACCCACACTAATGTACCTATCATCATTCCGCCCACACTAATGCAACAAGTATTATGACACCCATAATAATGCACAAAGTATTATGCCAACCACACTAATGCACCAAGTATCATACCATCCACACTAATGCACCAATTATCATGCCACCCATATCAATGTACTAAGTACCATGCCACCCGCACTAATTCACCAAGTATTATGCCAACCATACTAATGTACGAAGTATCATACCACCCAGAGTAATGTAGCAAGTATCATGCCACCTACACTAATGCACCAAGTGTCATGCCACCCACACTAATGCATAAAGTATCATGCCCACACTAATGCACCAAATATCATTCAACTTTTCTATTGCAAAAGGTATCATGCCAACCACACTAATGCACTAAGTATCATAACACTCACCATAATGCATCAAGTATCATGCCACCCACGCTAATGCAACAAGTATCATGGAACCCACACTAATGCACAAAGTATCATGCCGCGCAAAATAATGCACCACATATCATGCCAACAACAGTAATGCACAAAGTACCATGCACACACTAATGCACCATGTATCATGCCAACCTTACTAATGTACAAAGTATCATGCCAACCACACTAATGCGCCAAGTATCATGCAAACCACACTAATGCACCAAGTATCATGATACCCACACCAATGCACCAAGTATCATCCCATCCACACTAATACACCAAGTATCATGCTATCCACACTAATACACCAAGTGTCATGACAACCAAACTAATGCACCAAATATTATGCCACCCACAATAATGCACCAGGTCTCATACCATCCACACTAAAGCAACAAGTATCACGCCATCCACAGTAATGCATAAGTATAATGCCACCCACACTAATGCACGATGTATCATGCCGCCCAAAATAATGGACCAAGTATCATGCTACCCACACTAATGCACAAAGTATCATGCCGCCCAAAATAATGGACCAAGTATCATGCTACCCACACTAATGCACAAAGTATCATGCCCACACTAGTGTAACAAGTATCATGTCACCCTTACTAATGCACAAAGTATTATGCCAACCACACCAATGCACCAAGTATCATGCCATCCACACTAATGCAGCAAGTATCATGCAACTCTTACTAATGCACCAACTATCATACCACCCACACTAATGCCCCAAGTATCATTGTACCGACACTAATGCAACAAGAATCATGCCACCATCAATAATGCACGAAGTATCATGCCACCCACACTTATGCAACAACTATTAGTCCAAGCAAACTAATGCACCAGGTATCATGCCCTCCAATATAATTCACCAAATGTCAAGCCACCCACACTAATGCACCTAGTATCATGCCACCCACACTAATGCACCAAGTATCATGTCGCCAACACTTATACACCAAGTATGATCTCACCTACACTAATATACAGAGTATCATTCCTACCACACTAATGTACCAAGTATCATGCCATCCACACTACTGCACCAAGTATCATGCCACCAACACTAATGCACCAAGTATCATGCCACCCACAATAATGCACCATGTATCATTGCTCCCACACTAGTGTGCAATGTATCATGCCACCGAAACTAATGCACCAGGTATCATACTACCCACACTAATGCACCAAGTATCATGCCATCCACACTAATACACCAAGTATCATGCCACCCACACCAATGCAGAAAGTATCATAACACCCAAACTAATGCACCAAGTATCATGCCACCCACACTAATACTCAAAGTATCATGCCCATACTAATGCATCAAATATCATGTCACCCTTACTAATGCACAAAGCATCATGCCTACCTCACTAATGCACCAATTATTATGCCACCCATACTAATGCCCCAAGTATCATGCCACCCAAACTAATGCACCAAGCATTATGCCACCCACTCTATGCACCAAGTATCATGCCACCCATACTATGCAAAAAGAATCATGCCCCTCATATTAATACAAAAAGTATCTTGCTATCCAAACTAATGCCCCAAGTATCATGGCACCCACAAAAATGCCTCAAGTACCATGCCACTCACACTAATGCAAAAAGAAATACACCACCCACACTAATGCACCAAGTATCATTCCACCCACACTGATGCACTAAGGATCATGCCAACCACACTAATGTACCATGTATCATGCCACCCACACTAATGCACCAAGTATCATCCACCCAAACTCATGCACCAAGTAGAATGGCACCCAAACTAATGTATCACGTACCGTGCCACCAAGACTAATTCATAAAGTTTTATGCCACCCAAACTAATGCACCAAGTATGATGGCACCCACACTAATACACCAAGTATCATGAAACCCGCTCTAATCCACCATGTATCATGCCACATACCCTAATACACCAAGTATCATGGAGCCACACTAATGCACAAAGTATCATGCCGCCCAAAATAATGCAAGTATCATGCAACCCACAGTAATGCACAAAGTATCATCCCCACCCTAATGCACCATGTATCATGCTACCTTTACTAATGCACAAATTATCATGCCAACTACACTAATGGAAAAAGTATCATGCCAACCACACAAATGCACCAAGTATCATGCTACCAACACTAATGCACCAAGTATCATCCCACCCACATAAATGCACCAAGTACCATGCCACCCACACTGATACACCAAGAATCATGAAACCCACACTAAGGGGCCATGTATCATACCTCCAACACTAATGCACCAAGTATCATGCTACCCACACTATTACACCAAGTATCATGCTACCCACACTATTACACCAAGTATCATGCTACCCACACTATTACACCAAGTATCATAACACCCAAACTAATGCACAAAAATCATGACACCCAAACTAATGCACCAAGTATGATGGTACCCACACTAATGCATCAAGTATCATGCCAACCGCTCTAATGCACCAGGTATCATGGCACTCACACTAATGCTGCAATTATCATCCGCCGAAATTAATTCACCAGATATCAAAGCACCAACACTGATGCACCACGTACCATGCTAATCACATTAATGCACCAAGTATTATGCCACTCACACTAATGCATCAAGTAACATAACAACCACACTAACATATCAAGTACCATGCCACCCACACAAATGCACCAAGTATCATGCCACCCACACTGATGCACCAAGTACCATGATACCCAAACTAATGCACCAAGTATCATGCTACCCACACTAATGCACCAAGTATCATGCCAATCAGACTAATGCACTATGTATCATGCCAAACACACTAATGCACCAAGTATCATACCGTCATCAGTAATGCATCAAGTATCATGTCACCGAAAATAATGCACCAAGTATTATGCCGCCCAATCTAATGTACCAAGTATTATGCTACCCACATTAATGCACCAAGTATTATGCCGACAGCACTAATGCACCAAGTATCATGCCACCCACACGAATTTACCAAGTGTCATCGCACCCACACAAAAGCACCAAGTATTATGGAGCACACACTAATGCGTCAAGTATCATCCCACACACACTGATGCACCAAGTATCATACCACCGACACTAATATACCAAATATCATTGCACCCATACTAATGCACCAAGTATTATGCTACCCACAAGAATGCACAGAGTATTATGGCATCCACACTAATGCACCAAGTATCGTGCCACCCACACTACTGCACCGAGTATCATGCTACCCAAGCTAATGCACCAAGTATCATGCCGGTCACACTAATGCATCACGGATCATGCCACCCACAATAACGCAACAAGTTTCATGCTGCCCATAATAATGTGCCAAGTATCATGCCCCCCAAATTAAGGCACCAAGTATGATGGCACCCACACAAATGCATCAAGTATTATACCATCCACACTAATGCATCAGGTATTATGGCACACACACTAATGCACAAACTAGAATGACACCCACACTAATGCACCAAGTATCCCGCCACCCACACCAATGCACCAAGTATCATGCCACTCACACTAATATACCTATTATCAATACACCTACAATAATGGACCAAATATTATGACACTCACACTAATGCACCAAATATTATGCCACCCACACTAATGTACCAAGTATCATGCCACCCACACTAAAGCATCAATTATTATGCCACCCACACTAATGCACCAAGTACCATGCCACCCAGAATAATTCACCAAGTATTATGCCAACCATACTAATGTCCCAAGTATCATACCACACACACTAATGCAGCAAGTATCATGCCACTAACACTAACGCACCAAGTCTCATGCCACCCACACTAATGCACAAAGTATCATGCCCACACTAATGCACCAAGTATCATGCCACCCTTAATAATTCAAAAAGTATCATGCCATCCACACTAATGCGCTTAGTATCATGCCACCCACATTAATGCACCAAGTATAATGCAACCCACACTAATGCACAAAGTATCATACCGCCCAAAATAATGCACCATCATACCACCCACAGTAATGCGCAAAAGTATCATTCCCACACTAATGCATCATGTATCATGCCACCCTTACTAATGCACAAAGTGTCATGCTAACCACACTAATGCATCAAGTATCATGCTAACCACACTAATGCACCAAGTATCATTCTACGCACACTAATGCACCAAGTATCATCCCACCGACACTAATGCACCAAGTACCACGCCACCCACACTGATAAACGAATCATTATGCCACCCACACTAATGGACCAAGTATCATACCTCCAACGATAATGCAACAATTATCATGTTGCCAACACTAATACACCAAGTATCATGACACCCAAACTAATGCACCAATATCGTGCCACCCAAACTAATGCACCTAGTATCAGGGCATCCAAACACATTAGCACAAAGTACCATGCCACCTACACCAATGCACCAAATATGCCACCCACAATAATGCACCAAGTATCATACCACCCACACTAATGCACCAATTACTCCGCCATCCACAGTAATGCACCAAGTATAATGCTACCCACACTAATGCACAAATTATCATGCCGCCAAAAGTAATGGACCAAGTATCATGCCACCCACACTAATTCACAAAGTATCATGCCAACACTAATGTAACAAGTAGCATGCCACCCTTACTAATGCACAAAGCATCATGCAAACCATACTAATGCACCAAGTAATATGCCACCCACACTAATGCACCAAGTATCATACAACTCTTACTAATGCACCAACTATCATGTCACCCACACTAGTGCACCAAGTATCATTGTACCGACACTAATACAACAAGTATCATGCCACCATCACTAATCAAGGAAGTATCATGCCACCCACACTTATGCAACAACTATAAGTCCAAGGAAACTAACTCACCTAGTATCATGCCACCCAAGATAATTCACCAAATATCAAACCACCCACACTAATGCACCAAGTGTCATGCCACCCTTACTAATACACAAATTATCATGCCAACCCCACTAATGCAACAACTATCATGCCACCCAAACAAATACACCAATTATCATTGCACCCACACTAATGCACCAAGTGTCATTCCACCCGTACCGTACCGTGCACGAAGTATCATGCCCACGCTAATGCACCAAGTATCATGCCACCCATAATAATGCACAAAGTATCATGCCAACCCCACTAATGCAACAACTATCATGCCACCCACACAAATACACCAAGTATCATCGCACCCACACAAATGCACCATGTATCACTCTACCCACGCTAATGCACGAAGGATTATGGCATCCACACTAATGCACCAAGTATCATGCCATCCAAACTACAGCACCAAGCATCATGGTACCCAAGCTAATGCACCATGTATCATGCCGCCCACACTAATGCATCAAGGATCATAGCACTCAAAATAATGCACTAAATATCATACCGCCCTTACTAAAGTGCCAAGTATCATATCACAGACACTAAGGCACCAAGTATCATGCTACCCAAACTAATGCACCATGTACCATGCCACTCACACAAATGTACCAATTATCATACCACCCATACTAATGCACCAAATATCATGCCACCCACACCAGTGCAACAAGAATCATGGTACCGAACAAATGCACCAGGTATCATGCCACCCACACTACTACAAAAAGAATCATGCCACCTAAGGTAATGTAACAAATATCAAGCCAACCACACTAATGCAACAAGTATCTAGCAACCTACATTAATGCACCAAATATCATTTCATCCACACTAATGCACCAAGTATTATGACACCCACACCAATGCACCAAGTATTATGCCACCCACACTAATGCATCAAGTGACATGCTACCCACGCTAATGTACCAAGTATCATCCCACCCACTCTAATGCACTAAGTACCATGCCACTCACACTGATACACCAAGCATTATGCCACCCACATTAATGGACAAACTATTTTACCTCCAACACTAATGCACTAAGTATCATGCAAAACACACTAAAACACCAAGTATCATAGCACCCAAACTAATGCATCAAATATCATACCACCCAAACTAATACATAGTGTATCACGGCACCTACACTAATGCACCAAGTACTATGCCACCCACAATAATGCACCAATTATCATACCATCCACACTAATGCATTAAAGTGGGTGGCATGATACTTGATGCATTAGTGTGGGTAGCATGATACGTGGTGCATCAGTGTGGGTGCCATGATACTTGGTATGATAGTTTGGGTGGATGATACTTGGTGCATTAGTGTGGGTCGCATGATACATGGTGCACTAGTGGGGGTGGCATTATACTTGGTGCATTAGTGTGGGTGCCATCATACTTGGTGCTTTAGTTTGGGTGGCATAAAACTTTGTGAATTAGTCTGGGTGGCATGGGCACGTGGTGCATTAGTGTGGGTACCATTCTTCTTGGTGCATTAGTTAGGTTGGATGATACTTGGTGCCTTAGTGTCGGTAGGATGATACATAGTGCACTAGTTTGGGTGGCATGATACTTGGTCCAAAAGTGTGGGTGAAATGATACTCGGTGCATTAGTGTGTGTGGTGTACAACTTGGTGCATTAGTGTGGGTGGCATGGTACTTAAGCCATTTTTGTGGGTGCCCTGATACTTGGTGCATGAGTTTGGATGGCATGATACTTTGTGCATTAGTGTGACTGGCATGATTCTTGGTGCATTAGTGTGGGTGGTACCATACTTGGTGCATTAGTGTGGGCGGCATAATACTTGGTGCATCAGTTTGGGTGGCACGATACTTGGTACATTAGTATGGGTTGCATAATACTTGGTGCATTAGTGAGATAGGCATGATACTTTGTGCATTATTAAGGGTGGCATGATATTTGGTGCATTGGTATAGGCATGATACTTTGAGCATTCGTGTGGGTGGCATGATGCTTGGTGCATTAGTTTAGGCTTCATGATACTTGCTGTATTAGTGTGGGTGGCATGATACTTGGTGCATTAGTGTGGGGGTATGACACTTGGTGCATTACCGTGGTTGGTATGATACTTGGTGAATTAGCTTGGATGGTATAATACTTGGTGCATTAGTGTGGAAGGTATGGTAGTTGGTTCATTATTGTGGGTGCCATGATACTTGGTGCATTAGTTTGGGTGTCATGATACGTTGTACATTAATGTGGGTGGCATGATACTTGATGCATTATTGTGGGTGGCATGATACTTGGTGCATTAGTGTGGGTGGCATTATACTTCGTCCAGTAGTGTGGATGACATTACGCTTGGTGCATCAGTGTGGGTGGAATGATACTTGGTACATTAGTGAAGGTGCCATGATACTTGGTGCATTTATTAGCGGCATGATACTTGTTGCATTAGTGTGGGTGGCATGATACTTGGTGCATTGGTGTGAGTGGCTTGATATTTGGTGAATTTTCTTGGGTGGCATGATTCTTGGTGCATTAGTTTGCTTGGACTGATAGTTGTTTCATAAGTGTGGGTGGCATGATACTTCGTGCATTAATGTTGGTGCCATGATACTTGTTGCATTAGTATCGGAACAATCTACTTGGTGTATTAATGTGGGTGGCATGATACTTGGTGCATTACTGTGGGTGCCATGATTATTGGTGCATTAATGTGGGTGGCATAACACTTGGTGTCTTAGTGTAGGTGTCATGATACTTGGTGCATTCGTGTGGGTGCCATAATACTTGGTGCATCAGTGTGGGTGAAATGATACTTGGTGCATTAGTATGGGTGGTGTAATACTTGGTGTATTAGTGTGGGTGGCATGATACTTGGTGCATTAGTGTGGGTCTCATTATATTTAGCGCATTAGTGTGGGTGGCATCATACTTGGTGCATTAATGTGGGTGGCATGATACTTGGTGCATTAGTTTGGGTGTCATTCTACTTTGTGCATTAGTGTGGGTGGCATGATACCTGACGCATTAGTGTGGGTGGTATCATACTTGGTGTTTTTATGTGGGTGCCATCATACTTGGTGAATTATTTAGGTGGCTTGATACTTGGTGCCTTAATATGGGTGGCATGATACTTGGCAAATTATTTTGGGTGGCATGATCCTTGATGCATTAGTGTGAGCGGCATACTTTGTGCATTTGCTTGGGTAACATAATACTCAGTGCAGTAGTGTGGGTGGCATGATACTTGTAGCATTAGTGTGGATGGCATAATGCTTTGTGCATTAGTGTGGGTGGCATGATACTTTGTGCATTAGTATGGGTGCGATGATACTTGGTGCATCAGTGTGGGTGGTATGATACTTGGTGCTTTAGTGAGGGTGTCATGGTACTTGGTACATTAGTGTGGATGCCATAATACTTGGTGCATTAGTGTGGGCAGCATAATACTTGATACATTAGTTTGGGTGTCATGATACTTGGTGCATTTCTGATGACGGCATGATATTTGTTGTATTTTGTGTTTGGCATGATAGTGGGTTAGTCTGATGGCATGATACTTGGTGCATTACTGTGGGTTGCATGATACTTAGTGCATTTGTCTTGGTGCACTAGTTTGGGTGGTATGATACTTGGTGCATTAGTTTAGGTACCATGGTACTTGGTGCATTAGTGTGGGTGGCATGATACTTGGTGCATTTGTGTGGGTGGCATGATACTTGGTATATGAGTTTGGGTGGTATAATACTTGATGCATTAGTGTGAGTGGCATGATACTTGGTGCATTAGTGTGGGTAGCATGGTACGTGGTGCATCACGGATGGTGCCATAATATTTGGTGTATTAGTTTGGTTGGATGATACTTGGGGCATTAGTGTGGGTACCATGATGCATGGTGCATTAGTGCGGGTGGCATGATACTTGGTGCATTAGTTTGGGTGGCATGATACTTGGTGAGTTAGTCTAGGAGGCATGGTACGTGGTGCATTAGTGTGGGTACCATTCTACTTGGTGCATTAGTTTGGGTGGATGATACTTGGTGCATTAGTGTGGGTGGCATAATACTTGTTGCATCAGTATGGGTGAAATCATACTTGGTGCATTAGTGTGGGTGGTTTGATACTTGGTGCATTGATGTGGGTGGCATGGTACATGAGGCATTTTTGTGGGTGCCGTAATACTTTGTGCATTAGTTTGGATGGCATGATACTTGGTGCATTAGTGTGGGTGGCATGATAATTGGTCCATTAGTGTGGATGGCATAATAGTTGGTGCAGTAGTATGGGTGGCATAATACTTGGTGCATTAGTGAGGTAGGCATGATACATTGTGCATTAGTAGGGGTAACATGATATTTGGTGCATTAGTGTGGGCATGATACTTTAAGCATTAGTGTTGGTGGCATCATCCTTGGTGCATTACTGTGGGAGTCATGATACTTGCTGCATCAGTGTGGGTGGCATGTTACTTGGTGCATTAGTGTGGTTGGCATAATACTTGGCGCATTAGTGTGTGTGGTATGATCCTTGGTGGCATAATACTTGTGCATTAGTAAGAAAGGCATAATACTTGGTGAATTAGTCTGGTTGGCATTGTACGTGGTGCATTAGTGTGGGTACCATTCTACTTGGTACATTAGTTTGTGTGGATTATACTTGGTGCATTAGTGTGGGTGTTATGATACATGGTGCATTCATGTGTTTGGCACGGTACTTGGTGCATCAGTGTGGGTGAAATGATACTTGGTGCATTAGCGTGGGTGGTGTAATACTTGGTGCATTAGCATGGGTGACATAATAATTGAGCCATTTTTGTCGGTGCCATGATACTTGGTGCATTAGTTTGGATGGCATGATACTTTGTGCATTAGTGTGGGTGGTATGATTCTTGGTGCATTAGTGTGGGTAGCATAATACTTGGTGCATTAGTGTGGGCGGCATAATACTTGGTGCAATACTTTGGGTGGCAGATAAATAGGTGCATTTCTATAGGTGGCATAATACTTGATGCATTAGTGAGGTAGGCATGATACTTTGTGCATTGGTAAGTGTGGCATGATATTTGGTGCATTAGTGTGGGCATGATACTTTGAGTATTAGTGTGGGTGGCATAATACTTGGTGCATTAGTGTCGGGGCAATAACACTTGGTGCATTAGTGTAAGTGGCATGATAGTTGCTGCATTCGTAAGAGTTGCATGATACTTGGTGCTTGAGTGTTTCTGGAATGATACCTGGTGCATTAGTGTGTTTGGCATTATACTTTGTACATTAGTAAGGGTAGCATGATACTTGTTGCATTAGTGTGGGTGGCATGATACTTGTTCCATTATTTTCGGCGGCATGATACTTTGTACATTAATGTAGGTGGCATTATACTTGCTGCATTGCTGTAGATGGTGTGATACTTGGTGTATCATGCCACCCACAGTGATGGAGCAAGAATCATGATACCCAAGCTAATGCACCAAGTATTACTGCACCAAAAAAACTAAAACACCAAGCACCGTGAAACACATACTAATGCACCAATTATCATGGCACCCACACTGATGCACCAAGTGTCATTCTACCCATCTAATGCACCAAGTATCATGCCACCCACACTAATGCACCAAAAACCATGCTACCCACACTAATGCACCAAGTGTCATGCCACCCACTAATGCAACAAGTATCATGACACCCACACTAACGCACCAAGTATCAAGCAGCCCAAACTAATGGACAAAGTATCATTTCACACACACTAATGCACAAAGAATTATGCCCACGCTAACGCATCAAGAATCATGGTACCCTTACTAATGCACCAACTATCACGCTACCCACACTAATGCACAAACTATTATGCCGCCTACACTATGGAATCAAGTATCATGCCACCCAAAGTAATGCATAAAGTATCATGGCAACCACACGAATGCACCATGGACCATGCCACCCACACTAATGCAACAAGTATCATGCCGCCCACACTAATGCACCAAGTAAAATGGCACCCGAGCAAATGCTCCAAGTATCATGCCAATCGCACTAATACACCAAGAATTATGGCATCAGCACCAAAGCACCAAGTATAATGCCATCCACAGTACTGCACCAAGTATCATGCCAACCAAGCTAATGCAGCAGGTATCACACCGCCCACGCTAATGCACTAAGTATCATGCCACCAAAACTAATCCCCGAAGTATCATGGCACCCACAATAAGGCATCAACTATCATGACACCTACACTAATACTCGAAGTAATATGCCACCCACACTAATGCAACAAGAACCATGGCACCCACAGTAATACACCAAGTATCATGCCACCCACACTAATGCACCAAGTATCATGCCACCCTCCTTAATGCACCAGGTATCATAACAGCAAAGCTAATGTACCAAGAATCATTCCACCCAAGCTAATGCAACAAGTATCATGCCGCCAACAGTAATGCACCAAGCATCATGCTACCCACACTAAAGCACAAAGTATTATGCTACCCACACTAAAGCAACAAGTATTACGGCACCCACACTAATGCACCAAGTATCAAGCAACCCACACTAATACACCAAGTATCATGCTGCCTAAGCAAATTCACCAAATAGCATGCCGCCCACACTAATCCATGAAGTATCATGCCACCCACACTGATGCACCAAGGATCATGCAAATCACACTAATACACCAAGTACGGTGCCATTCACACTCATGCAATATGAATCATGCCACCCACACTAATGCAACAAGAATCATGCCACCTACACTAATGCATCAAGTATTATGCCACCCACACTAATGCACCAGGTATCATGCCTTCCAAAATATTGCACCAAGTATTATGCCACTCACACTAATGCAACATGTATCATGCCATCCACACTAATACACCAAGCATCATACCACCTACATTAATGCAACAAGTATCATGCCACCGACACTAATGCAACAAGTATTATCACACCCACACTAATGCACTAGGTACCATGCCACCCACACTAATGCACTAAGTACCCTGACACCCATACAAAGCACCAACTATCATGCCACACAAACTAATGCACCAAGTGTCATGGAACCCACACTATAGCACCAAATACCATGCCACCCACACTAATGTACCAAGTGTCCTGACACCCACACTAAAGCACCAACTATCATGCCACACAAACTAATGCACCAAGTGTCATGAAACCCACACTATAGCACCAAATACCATGCCACCCACACTAATGTACCAAGTACCCTGATACCCACACTAAAGCACCAACTATTATGTTACACAAACTGATGCACCAAGTATCATGGCACCCGCACTATAGCACCAAATACAATGCCACCCACACTAATGCACCAAGTATCATACCACCCACACTAATGCACCAAGTATCATGACACCTACAGTAATTTATCAAGCATCATGCCACCAGCACTAATGCACCAAATATCATGGAGCCCAAAATAATGCACCAAGTATAATGCCACCCACACTAAAGCTCAAAATAACATCCACACACTAAGGCACCAAGGATCATCCTACCCTTACTAATACACCAAGCATCATGCCAACCACACTTATTCACCAAGTATTATGACACCCACACTAATGCATCAGGTATCATGCCACCCAAACTACTGCATCAAGTATTATGATGCAGACACTAATGGATCAAGTATAATGCCACCAACACTTAAGCACCAAGTATCATGACAACCATACTAATGCGCCATGTACCATGCTGCCTAAGCTAATTCAGGAAGTATCATGCCACCCACACTAATGCACCAAGTATCGTGTCACCCACGGTAATGCACCAAGTATCATGACACCCACACTAATGCACCAAGTATTATGGCATCCATACTAATGCACCAAGTATTATGCCACCAACATTACTGCACCAAGTATCATGCCACCTAAGCTAGTGCAACAAGTATCATGCCGCGCAAACTAATGCATCAAGAATCATGCCACCCACACTAATGCACTAAGTGCCAAGCCGCCCACAGTAATGTGACAAGTATAATGAAATCCACAATAAGGCACCAAGTATCATGGCACCCACACTAATGCACAAAAAATCATACCACCCACACTAATGCACCACGTATTATGCCACCCACACTAATGCACCAAGTATCATGCCACCCTCCTTAATGCACCAGGTATCACAACACTCAAGCTAATGTACCAAGAACCATTCCACCCAAACTAATGCAACAAGTATCATGCCGCCAACAGTAATGCACTAAGCATCATGCTACCCAAACTAAAGCACAAAGTACTATGCTACCCACATTAATGCAACAGGTATTACGGCAACCACACTAATGCAACAAGTATCAAGCAACCCACACTAATGCACCAAGTATCATGCTGCCTCGGCAAATTCAACAAGTACCATGCCACTCACACTAATGCATGAAGTATCATGCCACCCACACTGATGCACAAAGGATCATGCAGCTGACACTAATGCACCTAGTATGATGCCACCCACACTAATGCACCAAGAATTATGCGACCCACACTAATGCAACAAGTATCATGCCACCCACACTAATGCACCAAGTACTATGCCACCCACACTAATGCACCAAAAAGCATGCCACCCACATTAATGCATCAAGTGTCATGCCATCCACACTAATGGAACAAGTATCATGCCACCCATACTAATGCACCATGTATCAAGCCGCCGAAACTAATGTAACAAGCATCATTCAATACACACTAATGCACAAAGTATCATGTCCACACTAACGCACCAAGAATCATGGCACCTTTACTAATGCACCAGGTATCATATCAACCACAATAATGCACCAAGTATTATGCCGCTCACACTAAGGCACCAAGACCATGCTACCTACACTAAAGCACAAAGTATCATGCCAACCACATTAATGCACCATGAACCATGCCACCCACACTAATGAAACAAGTATCCTGCCACCCACACTAATGGACCAAGTGACATGTCACTCGAGCTAATGCACCAAGTATCATGCCAACCACAATAATACACCAAGTATTATGGCATCAACACCAAATCACCAAGTATCATACCACCCAAAATACTGCACCAAGTATCATGCCACACAAGCTAATGCAGCAAGTATCATGCCACCAGTACTAATGCACCAAGTATCATGGCGCCAACATCACTGCACCAAGTATCATGCCACCCAAACTAATGCACCAAGGATGCAGGCACCCACACAAATGCGACAAATATAATGAGACCTACACTAATGCCCCAAGTTTTATGCCACCCACACTAATGCATCAAGTATCATGTCACCCACAGTAATGCACCAAGTATCATGCAACCCACACTAATGCACCAAGTATCATGCCACCCTCCCTAATGCACCAATTATCATGCCACCCAAGCTAATACCAAGTATCATTCCACCCAAACTAATGCAACAAGTATCATAACGCACAGAGTAATGAAACCACGCATCATGCCACCCACACTAAAGCAAAAAGTATCATGCCAACCACACTAATGCACCAAGTATCGTGCCACCAAAGCTAGTTCTCCGAGTAGCATGCCGCGCACACTAATAAATCAAGTATCATGCCACCCACACTGATGCACCAAGGATCATGCATCACATAAATGCACCAAGTATGATGCAGCCACACTAATGCACCAAGTATCATGCCACCTATACTAAAACACCTTGTATCATGCTACCCAAACTAATGCAACAAGCATGATGGCACCCAAAAAAATGCACCAAGTGTCATGCCACCGACATTAAAGAACAAAGTATTATGTAACCTACACTAATGCACCAAGTGTCCTGCCATTCACTGTAATGCATCAAATGTCACACTACCCACATAATGCACCAAGCATTATGCCACCCACAATGCACTAAGTATTATTTCACACACACTAATGCACAAAGAATTATGCCCTCACTAACGCACCAAGAATCATGGTACCCTTACTAATGCACCAACTATCACGCTACCCACACTAATGCATCAACTATTATGCCGCCTACACTGGGGAACCAAGTATCATGCCACCCAAATTAATGCACAAAGTATCATGGCAACCACACTAATGCACCATGGACCATGCCACCCACACTAATGCAACAAGTATCATGCCACCCACACTAATGCACCAAGTAAAATGGCACCCGAGCTAATGCACCGAGGAGTATGCCAACCACACTAATGCACCAAGAATTATGGCATCAACACCAAAGCACCAAGTATCATGCCATCCACAGTACTGCACCAAATATCAAGCTAACCAAGCTAATGCAACAGGTATCATGCCGCCCACACTAATGCACCAAATATCATGCCACCCAAACTAATCCACCAAGTATGATGACACCCATAATAAGGCACCAATTATCATAACACCACTAATACTCCAAGTAATGTGTCACCCACACTAATGTAACAAGAACCTTGGCACCCACAGTAATGCACCAAGTATCATGCCAATCACACTAATGCACCAAGTATCATGCCACCCTCCCTAATGCACCAGGTATCATAACACCCAAGCTTATATACCAAGCATCATTCCACCCAAACAAATGCAACAAGTATCATGCTGCCAACAGTAATGCACCAAGCATCAAGCTACCCACACTAAAGCACAAAGTATTATGGTACCCACACTAATACAAAAAGTATTACGGCACCCACACTAATGCACCAAGTATCAAGCAACCCACACTAATGCACTAAGTATCATGCTGCCTAAGCAAATTCACCAAATAGCATGCCGCCAACACTAATCCATGAAGTATCATACCACCCACAGTGATGGAACAAGTATCATGATACCCAAGCTAATGCACCAAGTATCGCGGCACCAAAAAAAGTAAAACACCAAGTACCGTGTTACACATATTAATGCACCAATTATTATGCCATCTACACTAATGCACCAAGTATCATTCTACGCACACTAATGCACCAAGTATCATGCCACCCACACAAATGCGCCAAAAACATGCTACACACGCGAATGTACCAAGTATCATGCCACCCACTAATGCAACAAGTATCATGACACCCACACTAACGCACCACGTATCAAGTAGCCGAAACTAATGCACCAAGTATCATTTCACACACACTAATGCACAAAGAATTATGCCCACACTAACGCACCAAGAATTATGGTACCCTTACTAATGCACCAACTATCATGCTACCCACACTAATTCCAAGTATTATGCCGCCTACACTAGGGAACCAAGTATCATGCTACCCAAAGTAATGCATAAAGTATCATGGCAACCACACTAATGCACCATGGACCATGCCACCCACACAAATGCAACAAGTATCATGCCACCCACACTAATGCACCAACTAAAATGGCACCCGAGCTAATGCACCAAGTATCATGCCAACCACACTAATGCACCAAGTATAATGGCATCAACACCAAAGCACCAAGTATCATGACATCCACAGTGCTGCACCAAGTATCATGCCAACCAAGCTAATGCAGCAGGTAACACACCGCCCACGCTAATGCACCAAGTAACATGCCACCCAAACTAAAGCTCCAAGTATGATGACACTCACAATAAAGCACCAATTATCATGACACCTACACTAATACTCCAAGTAATATGCCACTTACACTAATGCAGCAAGAACTATGGCACCCACAGTAATGCACCAAGTATCATGCCACCCACATTAATGCACCAAGTATCATGCCACCCTCCTTAATGCACCAGGTATCATAACATCCAAGCTAAATTACCAAGAATTATTCCACCCAAACTAATGCAACAAATATCATGCCGCCAACAGTAATACACCTAGCATCATGCTACCCACACTAAAGCACAAAGTATTATGCTACCCATACTAATGCAACAAGTATTACGGCACCCACACTAATAACCCAAGTATAAAGTAACCCACACTAATGCACCAAGTATCATGCTACCAAAGCAATTTCACCAAATAACATTCCGCCCACACTAATCCATGAAGTATCATGGCACCCACACTGATGCACCAAGGATCATGCATTTTACACTAATGCACCAGGTATGATGCCACTCACACTAATGGACCAAGAATCAAGCCAACCACACTAATGCAACAAGAATCATGCCACCCACATTAATGCACCAAGTATTTTGCCACCCACACTAATGCAACATGTATCATGGCACCCACACTAATGCTCCAAGCATCATACCACCTACACTAATGCAACAAGTATCATGCCACCGACACTAATGCAACAAGTAGCAACACACCCACACTAATGTACCAAGTACCATGCGACCCACACTAATGCACCAACTACCCTGACACCCACACTAAAGCACCAACTATTATGCCACACAAACTTATGCACCGAGTATCATGGCCCCCAAAACTATAGCACCAAATACCATGCCACCCACACTAATGCACCAAGTACCCTGACACCCACACTAAAGCACCAACTATTATGCCACACAAACTAATGCACCAAGTATCATGGCACCCACACTATAGCACCAAATACCATGCCAACCACACTAATGCACCAAGTATTATGCCACCCACACTAATACAACAAGTATCATACCACCCACACTAATGCACCAAGTATCATGACACCTACAGTAATTCATCAAGTATCATGCTACCAACACTAATATACCAAATATCATGGAGCCCAAAATAATGCACCAAGTATAATGCTACCCACACTAAAGCACAAAGTAACATTCCCACACTAAGGCACCAAGGATCATCCTACCCTTACTAATACACTAAGCATCATGCCAACCACACTTATGCACAAAGTATCATGACACCCACACTAATGCACCAAGTATCATGCCGTCCAAACTAATGCATCAAGTATTATGATGCAGACACTAATGGACCAAGAATAATGCCACCAACACCAGAGCACCAAGGATAATGACAACCAAACTAATGCACCATGTACCGTGCTACTCAAGCTAATGTGGGAAGTGTCATGCCACCGACACTAATGCACCAAGTACCAAGCCGCCCACACTAATGCGACAAGTATAATGAAACCCACAATAAGGAACCAAGTATCATGCCACCCAAACTAATGCACCAAGTACCATGGCACCCAAACCAATGCACAAAAAATCATACCACCCACACTAATGCACCACGTATTATGCCACCCACACTAATGCACCAAGTATCATGCCACACGCCCTAATGCACCAGGTATCATAATACCCAAGCTAATGTACCAAGAATCATTCCACCCAAACTAATGCAACAAGTATCATGCCGCCAACAGTAATGCACTAAGCATCTTGCTACCCACACTAAAGCACAAAGTATTATGCTTCCCACACCAATGCAACAAGTATTACGGCACCCACACTAATGCACCAAGTATCAAGCAACCCACACTAACGCACCAAGTATCATGCTGTCTCGGCAAATTCACCAAGTATCATGAGGCCTAAGCAAATTCACCAAGAAGCATGCTGCTCACACTGATAGATGAAATATCATGCCACCTTCACGGATGCGCAAAGGATCATGCAGTTCACACTAATACACCTAGTATGATGCCACCCTCACTAATGCACCAAGAATCATGCCGCCCACACTAATGAAACAAGTATCATGCCATCCACACTAATGTACCAAGTGCTATGCCACCCACACTACAGCACCAAAAAACATGCCACCCACACTAATGCATCAAATGTCATGCCACCCACACTAATGCAACAAGTATCATGCCACCCACACTAATGCACCATGTATCAAACCGCCCAAACTAATGCAACAAGTATCATGATACTTTGCGCATTACTGTGTAATGCACAAAGTATCATGCCCACACTAACGCACCAAGAATCATATCATGGCACCTTTACTAATGCACCAAGTATCATATCAACAACAATAATGCACCAAGTATCATGCCACCCACACTAAAGCACAAAGTATCATGCCAACCACATTAATGTACCATGAACCATGCCACCCTTACTAATCAAACAACTATCATGCCACCCACACTAATGCACCAAGTAACATGGCACTGGAGCTAATGCACCAAGTGTCATGCCAACCACAATAATACACCAAGTATTATGGCATCAACACTAAAGCACCAAGTATTATGCCAATCACAATACTGCACCAAGTATCATGCCACCCAAGCTAATGCAGCAAGTATCATGCCACCAATACTAATGCACCAAGTATCATGCCGCCCACACCACTGCACCAAGTATCATGCCAACCAAACTAATGCACCAAGCATGATGGCACCCACACAAATACGCCAAGTATAATGTGACCTACACTAATGCACCACGTTTTATGCCACCCACACTAGTGCACCAAGTATCTTGTCACCCACAGTAATGCATCAAGTTTCATGCCACCCACACTAATACACCAAGTATCATGCCACCCTCCCTTATGCACCAATTATCATGCCACCCAAGCTAATGTACCAAGTATCATTCCACCCAAACTAATTCAACAAGTATCATAACGCACACAGTAATGCACCACGCATCATGCCACCCACGCTAAAGCACAAAGTATCATGCCACCCACACTAATGCACGAAGTATCATGCCACCTAGGCTAGTTCTCCAAGTAGCATGCCGCCCACACTAATGCATCAAGTATCATGCCACCCACACTGATGCACCAAGAATCATGCATCACACTAATGCACCAAGTATGATACAACCCACACTAATGCACCAAGTATCATGCCACCTACACTAAGACGGCAAGTATCATGCTACCCAAACTAATGCAACAAGCATGATGGCACCCACAAAAATGCACCAAGTGTCATGCCACCGACATTACAGAGCAAAGTATTATGTAAACTACAATAATGCATGCACCAAGTGTCATGCCATTCACACTAATGCATCAAATATCACACTACCCACATAATGCACCAAGCATCATTCCACCCATGATAATCGCCTAGTATCATGCCACCAATACTAAGACACTAAGTATCATGCTGCCCACACCAATGCACCACGTACCATTCCACCCAAATGCACCAAGTATCATTTCATCCACAATAATGCACCAAGTATAATGACACCGGCACTTATGCACAAAGTACTAAACCAACCACACTAATGTACTATGTATCATGCCACCCATACTAATGCACCAAGTATCATGCCACCAACACTAATACACGAAATACCATCCCACATACACTTATGCAACAGCTATCATGCCAAACAAACTAAATCAACAAGGATCATACTACACAACCTAATGCACCACGTATCATGACTTCGACACTAATGCATCAATTATCGTGAAACCCACACTAATGAACCAAGTATCATCCCACCTACACTAATGAATCAAGTATCTTTCCACCCACACTAATGCACCAAGTATCATGTAACACATACTACTGCAACAAGTATCATGCCACCCACACTAATGCACGAAGTATCATGCCACCCTTACTAATTCATCAAGTATCATACCATCCACACTAATGCACCATTTACCATGTGCCTAAACTAATGCACCAAGTATCATTGCACCCACAGTAATGCACCACGTACCATGTCAGACAAATTAATGCATCAAGTATAATATCTTCCACATTAATACACCAAATATCATGCCACCACACTAATACACCAAGTATCATGCCACCCACACTAATGCACCGAGTATCATACCACCTAAACTAATGCACCAAGTCTCATACCACTCACACTAATGCACCAAGTATCATGCCACCCAAACTAATGCACCAAGTACTATGCCGCCCAAACTAATGCACCAAGGATCAGGCCACCCACACTCATGTATTAGATATCAACCCACCACACTAATGCAACAAGTACTATGCCACTCTCACTAAAGAACCAACTATTATGCCACACACTAATGCACCAAGTACCATGGCACCCACACTAATACACCAAACAACATGCTAACCACACTAATGCACCAAGTATTATGCCACCTACGCTAATACAACAAGTATCAAACCACCCACACTAATGCACCAAGTATCATGACACCCACACTAATGCACCAAGAATCATGCCATCTACACTAATGCACCAACTATCATGCCGCCTAAACTAATGCACCAAGTATCATGTTTCCTACACTAATGCAAAAAGTAACATGCCCACACTAAGGCAAAAAGTATCATCCTACCCTTACTAATGCACCAAGCATAATGCCAGCGACACTAATGCACCAAGTATCATTCCACCAATGCATCAAGTATTATGCCGCCCACAATAATGCACCAATTATCATGCCACCCACACTAATGCACCAAGTATCATGCCACCTACAATAATGCACCAGGCATCATGCTACCCTCACTAATGCACCAAGTATCATGCCACCTACACTAATGCACTAGGCATCATGCCAACCAACCTAATGCACCAAGTATCACAGCACCAAATACCCTAAAATACCAAGTACCATGCCACCCACACTAATGCACCTATTATTATCCCACCCACACTAATGCACCAAGTATCATACATCCCACACTAATGCAGCAACAATCATGACACCCACACTAATGCACCAAAAACCATACCACCTAAACTAATGCACCAAGTATCATGCCACCCACACTAATGCCACAAGTATCATACCATCCACACTAATGCACCAAGTATCATACCGCCCAAACTAATGCACCAAGTGTTATGCCATCCACACTAATGCACCAAGAACCACGCTACCCTTACTAATGCACCAAGTGTCATTGCAACCATACTAATACACCAAGTATTATGCTGCCCACACTAAGGCACCAAGTATCATGCCTCCCAGACTAAAGCACAAAGTAGAATGCCAATCATAATAATGCACCATGAACAATGCCGCCCACACTAATGCAGCAAGTATCATGCCAACCACACTAATGCCGCAAATATGATGGCACCCACACAAATGCACCAAGAGTTATACCACCCACACTAATGTACCACGTATTATGCCACTCACACTAATGCAACAAGTTTCATGGCACACACACTAATTCACCAATTATCATGCCACCCATATTATTGCACCAAGTATCATGCCACCCACACAAAAGCAAATAGTATCTTGCCGGCTAGCCTAATGCACTAAGTGTCATGCCACCCAAGCTAATCCACCAAATATCAAGCCACCCACGCTAATGTAACATGTATCATGCCACCCACACTACTGTACTGTATCATTCCACCAAGACTAGTGCTCCAAGAATCATGGCAAACACATTACTGAACCAATAATTTTGCCACGCATACTAATGCATCAAGTATCATGCCACCAACACTAATGCACCAAGTATCATACCACCTACACTAAAGCACCAAGCATCACGGCACCCAACCTAATGCCGCAAGTGTCATGGTACCAAAAACACTAAAACACCAAGTACCATGCCACCCACGCTAATGCACCAATTATCATTCCACCCACACTAATGCACCAAGTATCATACATGCCACACTAATGCACCAAATATCATGTTACACACACTAATGCACCAAAAACCATACTACGCACACTAATGCACCAAGTATCGTGCCATCCACACTAATGCAACAAGTATCATGCCACCAACACTAATGAACCAAGTATCAGGCCGCCCAAACTAATGAAACAAGTATCATGCCACCCATACTAATGCACCAAGGATCATGCTACCCTTACTAATGCACCAAGTGTCATGCTAACCACACTAATGCACCAAGCATTATGCTGCCCACGCTAAGGCACCAAGTATCATACCACCCACACTAAAATATTGAGTAAAATGCCAGCCCCACTAATTCACCATGGACCATGCCACCCACACTAATGCATCAAGTAACATTGCACCCGAGGAAATGCATCAAGTATCATGCTAACCACAATAATGCACCAAGTATTATGGTATTAAGACTAAAGCACCAAGTATCATGCCACCCACACTACTGCACCAAATATCATACCACCCAAGCTGATGCTGAAAGTATCATGCCACCCTCACTAACGCAGCAAGTATCATGCCGTCCACACTAATGCAGCAAATATCATGCCACCCAAAATAATGCACCAAGTACGATGGCACCCCCACAAATGCGCAAAGTATCATGACATCTACAGTAATGCACCAAGTATTATACCACCCATACTAATGCAGCAAGTATCATGCCACCCAAAATAATGCACCAAGTATGATGGCACCTACACAAATGCGCAGTCATGCACTACAGTAATGCACCAAGTACTATGCCACCCATACTAATGTACCAAGTATCATGGCACCCACAGTAATGCACCAAGTATCATGCCACCCACATTAATGCACCAAATATCATGCCACCCACCCTAATGCACCAAGCATCATGCCACCCAAGCTAATGTACCAAGTATGACTCCACACAAACTAATGCACCAAGTATCATGCCGCCAACACTAATCAACAGTAATGAACCAAATATCATGCCACCAACACTAATGTACCAAGTATCATTATACAAACACTAATGCACTAAGTATTATACCACCCACACTAATGCACCAATCACCATATCACTCACACTAATGCACCAAGTATCATGACGCCCAAACTAATACACCAAGTATTAGACTGCCCACACTAATGCACCAACATCATACCACCCACACTAATGCACCAAGTATCATGCCACCCGAACTAATGCACCAAGTATCATGCCACCCACACTAATGCACCAAGTATCATGACGCCCAAACTAATACACCAAGTATTAGGCCACCCACACTAATGCACAAAGTATCATGCCCACACTAATGAACCAAGTATCATGCCCTCCTAACAAATACACAAATTATCAAGCCAAGCACCATAATGCACTAAGTATCATGCCACCCACACTAACGCACCAAGTATCATGCCACCAAAACCAATGCACCAAGTATCATGTCGTACGCTCTAATGCACCAAGTATCATGCCACCCACACTAAAGCACAAAAGATCATGCCACCCATTCTAATGCAGCACGTACCATGCCACCTACACTAATCAATAAAGTATCATGCCAACCACACTATTGCACCGAGTATCATGCCACCCACACTAATGCATCAAGTACAGTGCCACCCAAACTAATGCACCATATATTACGCCACCCACACTAATGCACCAAGTATCATGCCACCAACACTAAGGCACCAAGTTTCTTGCCACCCAAATTAATGTAACAAGTATGATGGCAGCCACAAAAATGCATCAAGTATCATGCCACCCACACTAATGTCCCAAGTATTATGCCACTCACACTAATGCACTAAGTATCATGCCACTCACATTAATGCACCAAGTATCACACCACCCATACTAATGCACCAATCATCATACCACCCAAACTAATAAACCATGTATGATGGCAACCCTCACAAATGCATCAAGTATCATGCAACCCACTCTAGGGCACCAAGTATCATGCCACCCAAACTAATAAACCATGTATGATGGCAACCACACAAATGCATCAAGTATCATGCCATCCACACTAATCCTCCAAGTATTATGCCACCCACACTAATGCACCAAGGATTATGCCACTCACATTAATGCGCCAAGTATCACACACCCACACTAATGCACCAAGCATCATGCCACCCATAATAATACACCAAGTTTTATTCCACCCTCACTAATGCACCGAGTATTGTGCCGCCCACACTAATGCATCAAGTACCATGCCACCAACACTAATGCACCAAGTATCATGCCACCCACAATAATGCACCAAGTATAATGGCACCCACACTAATGCACCAAGTATATGCCAAGAACATTAATGCACCAAGTATCATGCCACCTACACTAGTGCACCAATTATCATGCCACCCACACTAATGCGCCAACTAAAATGCCACCCACACTAATGCACCAAATATCATGGCAACCACACTAATACACCAAGTATCATGAAACCCCCCACACTAATGCAGCAAATATCATGCCACCCACACTTATGCAACAACTATAATGCCAACCAGGATAATGTACCAAGTATCATGCCACCGAAACTAATGCACCAAGTATCATGCCGCCCACACTAATGCATTAAGTATCATGCCAACCACAATAATGCACCAAGTATCATGGCACCTACACTAATATACGAACTATCATTCCACCCACACAAATGCATCAAGCATCATGCCACCCACCCTACTGCAACAAGTATCATGCCACCCACACTACTGCACCAAGTATCATCCACCCAAACTAATGCACCAAATATCATGGCATCCACACTAATGCTCCAAAAATGATGCCACCTAAATTAGGGCACGAAGTATCAAGCGACCCATACTGATGCACCAAGTATCAGGGCACCTACACTAATATACGAAGTGTAATTCCACCCACACAAATACACCAAGTATCATACCGCCCGCAGGAATGCACCAAGTATCATGCCACCCACACTAATGCACAAAGTTTCATGCCACCCACACTAATGCACCAAATACCATGCCATCCAAACTAAGGCACCAAATATCATGCCATCCACAATAATGCACCAAGTATCATGCTAGTCACACAAATACACTAAGTATCGTACCAACAACTATAATGCTTCAAGTATCATGCCACCCACACTAATGCATCAAGTTTTAAGTCACCCATACTAATGCACCAAGCATCATGGCACCCACACTAATGCAATTATTATCATGCAAACCACACTAATGCACCAAGTATTATGCCACCTACACTAATGCAAGAAGTATCATGGCACCCACACTAATGCAAATATTGTCATGCCACCCACACTAATATACAAAGTGTTATGCCACCCACACTATTGATGCACCAAGTATCATACCACCTACACTAATGCACCAGGTATCATTGCACCCAAACTAATGCACCAATTATCATGCCATCCACACTAATGCACCAAGTATCATACCACCCTTGCTAATGCACCAAGCAACATACCACTCCACTTATGCACCAAGTATCATGCCACCCTCACTAATATACCGAGTATCATACCACCCACCACACTAATGCTCCAAGTATCATGGAATTCCCACACTTATGCACCAGATATGATCCCACCCACACTAACGCACCAAGTATAACTAAACCCACTATAACGAATCTAGCTCCCACAGTAATGAAGGTGATGGTCGATATAGAGCACTGTTGTCTAGGTTATACTGCGAGGAGAAGACCCGTCATAAATGATTGTGAAAAATTACAGGTGTAGAATGAGCCCAGGTTGATAATGATCAGTATCATTAATCAAACATAGAAGTAACAGCAAGTATAATAACTAATTAACCACAAATCAAATGAAAAAGCAATTTCCCAGCACACAACATAAAACTATGTTAATACAACCATAAGTGCATTTAACCACAAAGGCAGCTTAACTTATATAAAAAAAATCGTTACGCTCCCCTACCACACCACCACACCTCGAGGAAGAGCCACTACACCTCAGGATGCCGTCTGGGTTGAGACTGCCGTGGAAGGCATCGGCACTGATATATAAGGAGTGGGTATGAAGCCCGGCTTGTATCAGTCAAGGTGAGACGAAGCAACAAGGACTTGAATGAACGCAGAACGATCTGGTTCCAACGTGGCAGAGAGGCAGTGGTGCGGAGTATGGAGGACAAAAGTTATATAAGATTTTAAATCTAAACAAGATGTTAGGAGAGTACATGGTAATATATATATATATATATATATATATATATATATATATATATATATATATATATATATATATATATATATATATATATATATATATATATATACATATATGCAAAGAATCGAACCCCGTACCATTTGCGTGGTAGCTGGGAACGCTAACTGCGAGGCTATGATCATCCCCAACAGGGAAACGACTATTCGATTGCTAGTAATCCAATACCCTTAAACAAGATCCTAGGAGAGTACATGACACCTCCCCCGAAAGAGAACTTTCCTGAAGGGAAAGTTGAAAAATATATATACAGAGACGTACTGACTGAGACTTAAACTCGTGATAAAGCGTCCGCTATCCTGTTTTCAGATCCTTTGATGTGTTTAATCTGGAGGTTGTAAGGTTACAAGAAGAGCGACCATCTCAGCAGGCGTTGATTGGAGAATTTGTTGCGGTTGAGGAACGTGATGGGGTTATGGTCCGTGTAAACCACGGCCGTAGAGGTAGCACTCGAACTTCTTGATTGCAGAGACGATGGCCAGGAGTTCCTTCTCGATGGTACTATAAGACTTCTGATGCTTGTTAAATTTTGGGGAGTGATATGCTATTGGATGCATTACTCCGTCCGTCTCTTGTAGTAAGACTGCTCCAACGGCTACATCGCTTGCGTCTGTTTGAAGAACGAAGGGTTGAGCGAAGTTAGGGGCCATCAGGACGGGTTCATGAGACAAATAGGTTTTCAAGTGGTTGAAGGCTTCCTGGCATTCCTCCGTCCACTTAAATGTCACCTTCCCACTCGTTAGACGTGTGAGAGGGGCAACCACAGAAGAGAAGTTTGGGCAGTAGCGGCGGTAGAAACCCGCCATACCGAGGAAGCGCATCAAACTCTTCTTAGTATCTGGCGTTGGGTAGGAGAGGATAGCGCTTACGTTGGCAGACTTAGGTAGAACATTTCCTTTTCCTACCTCATGTCCCAGGTAGGTGACCTGGGCGCTGCAGAAAGTTGATTTGGCCAGCTTGATGGTGAGGTGAGCGTCCTGCAGTCTCCGGAGAACAGCTGACAGTCTGTGCATATGATTGTACCAAGTGTCTGAGTAAATAACTATGTCATCTAAGTATACTTCAACTTTGCCCAGATCTTGGAACAGAAAATTCATTGTACGCTGGAATGTCCCTGGGCTGTTACGCATACCAAACGGCATTACTCTGTACTCATATAACCCAAATGGTATTATAAATGCAGAGATAGTTTGAGCATTTTCAGTTAACGGAATCTGATAAAACCCTTTATTCAGATCTATCTTTGAAATATACTTGGACTGTCCCACCGAATCAATCAGATCATCGATGCGGGGCAATGGATAGGCGTCTGGCTGGGTGACACTATTGAGTCGACGGTAGTCTGTGCACAGGTGAAGCTGTCTGTCCTCCTTAGGAACGAGCAAGCAGGGAGATGCCCAAGGTGAACAGCTAGGTACAGCCAGGTTGTTGTCTAGTAGGTAGTCCACCTCTTTCTTCATCTGCCCTCTCTTTTGATGTGGTATTCTGTATGGTGGCTGGCTGATAGGGTTTGCTCCAGGAATTAGTACAACATCATGAGACATAATTGTGCAATGGCCTGGCGTGTCTGATATCACACTAGAATGACTTAAGAGCACACTTGAGACTTCTTTGGCTTGTTCAGGTTGCAAATGTGCAAGAAATTTAGGCAAGTCTTGTAGTATGTCAGAGTTTGAATGTCCTTTCCAATTGTTAGTTGTGCCAGAAGTATCAAGAGTGTTATCTACCTGTGAGCCCATTACATTGCATGGCAATCCTATCTGGTCACGTGCAGGATCCTGTGATAGGAAAGGTTTTAGAAGGATAACATGGACAAATTGTGTTGATTCACGACGACCAGGAGTACTTATTATGTAACTGTAATCATTGACTTTAGATTTTATTGTGTAAGGACCGTGATACTTGGCTGACAGAGGAGAACCAGTAATTGGGAAGTAAGCTAGAACTTTATCTCCTTCCTGAAAGTTTCTGACTTTAGCTTTAACATCAAATACTGATTTCATAGTATGTTGTGAAATCTTCAAATTATTCCTAGCAATTTTACGTATCTTATCAAGGTTATCTTTCAGTTGTTGCAAGTAGGTTGTGACAGATTTCAGTGGAATTTTATGACTAATGAGCTTATCCTTAACCACTTTAAGAGGTCCTTTGACTTTTCTACCAAAGACGAGCTCAAAAGGTGAACAACCAAGTGAGTCGTGTGGAGATTCTCGAACAGCAAATAAGAGAGAGGGTAACCCTTCATCCCAATCCTGATTCCTCTCATGACAGTACTTGCGTATCATTGATTTGAGGGTTTGATGGTGCCTCTCAAGGGCAGCTTGACTCTGCGGGTGATATGCTGTGGACAGGGTTTGTCTGATACCTAGCTCCTGAAGCACATCTTTGAAGAGATCGCTGGTGAAGTTGGTGCCACGATCAGTTTGTACCTCCTGAGGGATACCGAAAGTAGTGAACATGTGGATTAATTTATTAGCTACATTTTTGGCAGAGATGGTCTTTAGAGGAAAAGCCTTAGGGTATCTAGATGTAGGGCAAAGTACTGTAAGTATATACTGATTTCCCTTCTTAGACTTTGGCAAGGGACCAACTATGTCAATAATAATCTTTTGAAAGGGTTCTGAAGGAACTGGAATGGGTTGCAATGGATATGGTGGAATTGATTTATTAGGTTTCCCTACAATCTGACAAGTTAAGCAAGCATTGATAAATGAAACTATATCCTTCATACCAGGCCAATAGAAATCATTAAGTAGTTTGAGGTAGGTTTTCTTAATTCCTAAGTGACCACTAAAACCTTCATGTGCGATTTCCATAAGAGGCTGCCTTATACACTGTGGAACTACCACTTGATGCGTTTCGGCCCATGTATCTTCATCAGAAAGTTTAGGGGGTCTATAGAACCTCATAAGGATGTTGTCTTGGTAGTAGAAGGCAGGTGTGTCGAAGATATCTTCTTTCGGCAGGACCTACTGGTGTAACTTCGTCAGGGTTGGGTCCTGTCGCTGGGCCTCCTCTAGTTTGTGCTCGGATATCAGCTTGTTTAAAGGAGATACTTCCAGACCACAAGTAGTAAAACCTTCATTGCAGGGCTTAGGAAAGAGAGGTGGTGTAGGATCCTCCTCGTCCACGGTCTGTCGATGTTGAGAGCGTGTGACGGCACAGATGGGGAACAGGGTTGGCTGCTCCTTCTCAATGTCTTCAGTAGAGCTATAGGGCAGTGGAGTGCTCGGATATCAGCTTGTTTAAAGGAGATACATCCAGACCACAAGTAGTAAAACCTTCATTGCAGGGCTTAGGAAAGAGAGGTGGTGTAGGATCCTCCTCG
Source organism: Panulirus ornatus (assembly GCF_036320965.1). NCBI lineage: Eukaryota > Metazoa > Arthropoda > Malacostraca > Decapoda > Palinuridae > Panulirus > Panulirus ornatus. The sequence goes on along the minus strand of NC_092256.1, from coordinate 2,945,547 downwards.
TCCACGGTCTGTCGATGTTGAGAGCGTGTGACGGCACAGATGGGGAACAGGGTTGGCTGCTCCTTCTCAATGTCTTCAGTAGGGCTATAGGGCAGTGGAGTGTCTCGAATAGTTAGTGCAGGGACGACCAGACTGCCGGCTAGGTCGTTACCAAGAAGGAAGGTGGCGTCAGGTATAGGTAGAGGAGTATCAACTACTCCTACAGTTACTGTACCTTTCACCGCCTCACAGTCAAGCTCTATTTTGGCAAGGTGTACTGGAGTGCTGGCGTTGACCAATTTGAGATAGACCTTCTCACCCGATAGGTTAGAGTCAATATCAGGGAGAGATGCCTTGTGGATCAGAGACTGGGCCGATGCAGTGTCTCTGATGATCTGTACAGGGTGTTGTTGCTTGCCAGGGCCTAGAGACACAGTGCCAGGGGAGCGGAATGGTTGAAAGAGGTCGATTGATGTTGGAGAATCCTGTAGGTTGGTGGTTGCCACAGGTTTTGTGAAGGTTGTCGCAGTGGCGGTTGTGCCCTTAGATACCTTACACCTAGGATCAGGACAATCCTTTATAAGGTGTCCTTCTTTCTTACAGAACCTAAAGACCTGAGCATATTTCTCACCTAGTTGACCCTGTCCAGAAACATGTTTAGCGTGTGTGGAATCTGCATGTGACCTTACAGTAGAAGGGGTAGTTTTCCCTTCTCCCTGTTGTGGACGATGGATAAGGGAGTAGACGTCAGCGAGCTTAGCTGCCTTTAAGTAATCTGTTTCCTCCCTGTTGGTTATATGCACCATTATGTAGTATGGAACCTTTCTCTTAAACTCTTCAAGCATAAGCAAGTTGACCAGGCCTTCAAATGTATCTACACTAGCCGATTTAATATAATTATTAAATGATCTAAGTTTCTCAGCAGCAAATTCTGAACATGTTTGAGTTTTAGTTAGGTTCCTAAAAGCCTGTCTGTAACCTTCAGTTGTAATAGAATACGTGGCTAAAATTGCCTCTTTTATCTCCTCATAGTTAGTAATGTCATGAATCCCATCACACACATCAACTGCCTTACCCACAAGCTTGAGCTTTAGGAGCCAGATCCAGTGCTCCTTGGGCCATTTGAAGTGTTCTGCTTCTGCTGATGTTTCAAATTGTCTAAAGAAGGCTTCTGGATTCTTCTCTGTGAAAATAGGAAGAAGCTTGACATGCTTGGCAACATCAAACTTGACAGGAGCTTCTGTCTCTGGGATGCTTTGTTTCAGCTGTAAGACCTTTAACTCGTGTTCGCGCTTCAGTCTCGTGGTTACACGTTCAGCGAGTTCAGTCTGTAGTTTAACTTGCAAAGCTTGGAGTTTAACAGTCTCAATCTCAAGAGCAGTCTGTAGGTCAGGAGTTGATGTGCAATGGTGGGTAGTAAAACCTGTAGCTCTTAAGTAGGCTTCAATGTTAGACTTAACTTCATCCTTAGTTGTACTATGAGTGAATGGCACTCGAAATGTAGTGGCAATAAACTTAAGATTATCCTTAGTTATATTATCTGAATCAAGTTCCTCAACTGAAGGGTTACTTACAAACCTTACAGGGTCAAAGTCAATCATGGTGAACAAAGGCAAAAATAGGTTAAAGGACAATAGGAATGGATATATAAAATTAAGCGAGAAATGTTGGTGATCACACCAAATACCTCCCGAGCTAGTAAATAGTATGAAAACCGCAGGTAGACACTTTCAACTTGTAACGAGCCAGTGTGTAGTTAAGGTAGTAACGTATTTCACATACATACGCACTGGAATTACCAAAACTATACAGAGTACTTATTAAAAGTTTGAGACTGGTCAAGTTACAAACGAGTGTAAATAAAAGTGAGAGAAATGATGAGCTTCGCTGGCTCATATTATAAATGAGTGAGAGTCTCTGTACGACGATTTATGGGAGTCAGTGTAGATTTCTCAGGTATGAACACTTGTGAGACGTAGCAGGAACAGGCTATACCATTAATTATGTAGGAAAGCTAACTAGCTATGCACTGGCCAGGTACAAGGCAGTTATACACTCGAGAAATAACCAAAAGTTATAACTAGATTAAGAGTTACCTTCCCACGGAACTAAATCACTTTAATATAAGGACGGTTAACAAGTCTATGTGGTGTGCACAAGGAAACTTATTAGATAACAAACATCCCGGACAGGCCCCCATATAACGAATCTAGCTCTCACAGTAATGAAGGTGATGGTCAAATAGAGCACTGTTGTCTAGGTTATACTGCGAGGAGAAGACCCGTCATAAATGATTGTGAACAATTACAGGTGTAGAATGAGCCCAGGTTGATGATGATCTGTATTATTAATCAAACATAGAAGTAACAGCAAGTATAATAACTAATTAACCACAAATCAAATGAAAAAGCAATTTCCCAGCACACAACATAAAACTATGTTAGTACAACCATAAGTGCATTTAACCACAAAGGCAGCTTAACTTATATAAAAAAATCGTTACGCTCCCCTACCACACCACCACACCTCGGGGAAGAGCCACTATACCTCAGGATGCCGTCTGGGTTGAGACTGCCGTGGAAGGCATCGGCACTGATATATAAGGAGTGGGTATGAAGCCCGGCTTGTCTCAGTCAAAGTGAGACGAAAAAACAAGGACTTGAATGAACGCAGAATGATCTGGTTCCAACGTGGCAGAGAGGCAGTGGTGCGGAGTATGGAGGACAAAATAATATAAGATTCTAAATCTAAACAAGATGTTAGGAGAGTACATGATAATATATATATATATATATATATATATATATATATATATATATATATATATATATATATATATATATATATATATATATATATATATATATATACATATATGCAAAGAATCGAACCCCGTACCATTTGCGTGGTAGCTGGGAATGCTAACTGCGAGGCTATGATCGCCCCCAACAGGGAACGGCTATTCGATTGCTAGTAATCCAATACCCTTAAACAAGATCTTAGGAGAGTACATGACACCACATTAATGCACCAAGTATTAAGCCACCCACACTGGTGCACCAAGTACCATGGTGCCTATACTGATATATCAAGTATCATGCCACTCACACTACTGTACCAAATATCATGAGAAACACACTAATACACCAATATCATGCCACCTACACTAATGAAATAATTGTCATGGCACCCACACTAATGCACCAAGTATTTTGCCGGCCAAACTAATGCACCAAGTATGATGCCACGCAAACTAAAACACCAGGTATCATGAAGCCCACACTATTGCACTAACTCTGATATACCAAGTATCATGCCACACACACGAATGCACCAAGTATCATGCCGCCCAGACTAATGCACAGAGTACGATGCCATCCACATTAATACACCAAGTATCATCCCACCCACAATAATGCACCGAGTATAATGACACCCACACTAATGCACCAAGTGTCATTCATGCCAACCACACTAATGCACCAAGTATCATGCCAACAACACTAATGCACAAAGTATCATGCCATCCACGAATGCACCTTACAATCATGCCACCCACACTAACGCGCCAAACATCATGCCACCCATACTAATGCATTAAGTATCATGCCAACCACACTAATGCACCATGTATCATGCCATCCACACTAATGCAACAACTATCATGCCAACCAAAGTAATGCACCAAGCATCATGCCACCCAAGCCAATGCACCAAGTATCATGCCGATCACACTAATGCATCAAGTATCAATCCACCTACACTAATGCACCAAGAGTCATGCCACCCACACTAAAGTACCAAGTATCATTCTACCCACAATAATACATCAAGTATCATGCCACCCACACTACTGCACCAAGTATTATGCCACCCACACTAATGCACAAAGTATCATTCCACCCACACTAATGCACCAAGTATCATGGCACCCACACTAATGCACCAAGTATCATGCTACTCAAACTAATGCGCCAAGTATCATGCCATCCACACTAATTGCACCAAGATTCATGCTACCCACACTAATGCAGCAAGTATCATGCCACCCACTCTTATGCACCAAGTATCTTGCCACCCTCACTAAGACACCAAGTATCATGCCACCGACTCTAAATCACCAAGTAACATGCCACCAACACTAATGCACTAAGTATCATGCCACCCACAATAATGCACCAAGTATAATGGCACCCACACTCATGCACCAAGTACCATGCCAACGACACTAATGCACCAAGTATCATGCCACCAAAACTATTGCACCAAGCATCATGCCACCCAAGCTAATACTCTAAATATCATGTCGCCCAAAGTAATGCTTCAAGTATCAATCCACCCACACTAATGCACCAAGAGTCAGGTCACCCTCACTAAAGTGCCAAGCATCATTCAACCCACAATAATGCACCAAGTATCATGGCACCCACACTACTGCACCAAGTATTCTACCACCCAAACTAATGTACCAAGTCTCATGCCACCCAAAATAATGCACCAAGTATAATGGCGCCAACACTAAAGCACCAATTATCATGTCAACCACACTAATGCACCAAGTATCATGCAAACCATAATACAGCACGAAGTATCATGCCATCCACACTAATGCATCAAGTGTCATGCCACCCACACTAATGCACCAAGTATCATGCCAACAACACTAATGCACAAAGTATCATGCCATCCACGAAAGCACCTTACTATCATGCCACCCACACTGATGCGCCAAAAATCATGCCACCCATACTAATGCATTAAGTATCATGCCAACCACACTAATGCACCATGTATCATGCCATCCACACTAATGCAACAACTATCATGCCAACCAAAGTAATGCACCAAGTATCATGCCACCCAAGCCAATGCACCAAGTATCATGCCGATCACACTAATGCATCAAGTATCAATCCACCTACACTAATGCACCAAGAGTCATGCCACCCACACTAAAGTACCAAGAATCATTCCACCCACAATAATGCATCAAGTATCATGCCACAAACACTACTGCATCAAGTATTATGCCACCCAAACTAATGCACAAAGTATCATTCCACCCACACTAATGCACCAAGTATCATGGCACCCACACTAATGCACCAAGTATCATGCTACTCAAACTAATGCGCCAAGTATCATGCCATCCACACTAATTGCACAAAGATTCATGCTACCCACACTAATGCAGCAAGTATCATGCCACCCACTCTTATGCACCAAGTTTCATGCCACCCTCACTAAGACACCAAGTATAATGCCACCGACTCTAAATCACCAAGTAACATGCCACCAACACTAATGCACTAAGTATCATGCCACCCACAATAATGCACCAAGTATAATGGCACCCACACTCATGCACCAAGTACCATGCCAACGACACTAATGCACAAGTATCATGCCACCCAAAACTATTGCACCAAGCATCATGCCATCCAAGCTAATGAAAGTAATGGTCGATATAGAGCACTGTTGTCTAGGTTATACTGCGAGGAGAAGACCCGTCATAAATGATTGTGAAAAATTACAGGTGTAGAATGAGCCCAGGTTGATAATGATCAGTATCATTAATCAAACATAGAAGTAACAGCAAGTATAATAACTAATTAACCACAAATCAAACGAAAAGCAATTTCCCAGCACACAACATAAAACTATGTTAATACAATCATAAGTGCATTTAACCCCAAAGGCAGCTTAACTTATATAAAAAAAAAATCGTTACGCTCCCCTACCACACCACCACACCTCGGGGAAGAGCCACTACACCTCAGGATGCCGTCTGGGTTGAGACTGCCGCGGAAGGCATCGGCACTGATATATAAGGAGTGGGTATGAAGCCCGGCTTGTCTCAGTCAAAGTGAGACGAAGCAACAAGGACTTGAATGAACGCAGAACGATCTGGTTCCAACGTGGCAGAGAGGCAGTGGTGCGTAGTATGGACAAAATAATATAAGATTTAAAATTTAAACAAGATGTTAGGAGAGTACATGATAATATATATATATACATATATGCAAAGATTCGAACCCCGTACCATTTGCGTGGTAGCTGGGAACGCTAACTGCGAGGCTATGATCGCCCCCAACAGGGAAACGACTATTCGATTGCTAGTAATCCAATACCCTTAAACAAGATCTTAGGAGAGTACATGACACCTCCCCCGAAAGAGAACTTTCCTGAAGGGAAAGTTAAAAAATATATATACAGAGATGTACTGACTGAGACTTAAACTCGTGATAAAGCGTCCGCTATCCTGTTTTCAGGTCCTTTGATGTGTTTAATCTGGAGGTTGTACGGTTGCAAGAAGAGCGACCATCTCAGCAGGCGTTGATTGGAGAATATGTTGCGGTTGAGGAACGTGATGGGGTTATGGTCCGTGTAAACCACAAGTCTTTGATGGCCGTAGAGGTAGCACTCGAACTTCTTGATTGCAGAGACGATGGCCAGGAGTTCCTTCTCGAAGGTACTATAAGACTTCTGATGCTTGTTAAATTTTGCGGAGTGATATGCTATTGGATGCATTACTCCGTCCGTCTCTTGTAGTAAGACTGCTCCAACGGCTACATCGTTTGCGTCTGTTTGAAGAACGAAGGGTTGAGCGACGTTAGGGGCCATCAGGACGGGCTCATGAGACAAATAGGTTCTCAAGTGGTTGAAGGCTTCCTGGCATTCCTCCGTCCACTTAAATGTCACCTTCCCACTCGTTAGACGAGTGGGAAGGTGAACAGCTAGGTACAGCCAGGTTGTTGTGTAGTAGGTAGTCCACCTCTTTCTTCATCTGCTCTCTCTTTTGATGTGGTATTCTGTGTGGTGGCTGGCTAATAGGGTTTGTGGGAAGTGTGGGCAACCACAGAAGAGAAGTTTGGGCAGTAGCGGCGGTAGAAACCCGCCATACCGGGGAAGCGCATCAAACTCTTCTTAGTATCTGGCGTTGGGTAGCAGAGGATAGCGCTTACGTTGGCAGACTTAGGTCGAACATTTCCTTTTCCTACCTCATGTCCCAGGCGCTGCAGAAAGTTGATTTGGCCAGCTTGATGGTGAGGTAAGCGTCCTGGAGTTTCCGGAGAACAGCTGACAGTCTGTGCATATGATTATACCAAGTGTCTGAGTAAACAATTATGTCATCTAAGTATACTTCAACTTTGTCCAGATCTTGGAACAGAAAATTCATTGTACGCTGGAATGTCCCTGGGCTGTTACGCATACCAAACGGCATTACTCTGTACTCATATAACCCAAATGGTGTTATAAATGCCGAGATAGTTTGAGCATTTTTAGTTAATGGAATCTGATAAATCCCTTTATTCAGATCTATCTTTGAAATATACTTGGACTGTCCCACCGTGTCAATCAGATCATCGATGCGGGGCAATGGATAGGCGTCTGACTGGGTGACACTGTTGAGTCGACGGTAGTCTGTGCACAGGCGAAGCTGTCTGTCCTCCTTAGGAACGAGCAAGCAGGGAGATGCCCCCGGTGAACAGCTAGGTACAGCCAGGTTGTTGTGTAGTAGGTAGTCCACCTCTTTCTTCATCTGCTCTCTCTTTTGATGTAGTATTCTGTGTGGTGGCTGGCTAATAGGGTTTGTTCCAGGAATTAGTACAACATCATGAGACATAATTGTGCAATGGCCTGGCGTGTCCGATATCACACTAGAATGACTTAAGAGCACACTTGAGACTTCTTTGGCTTGTTCACGTTGCAAATGTGCAAGAAATTTAGGCAAGTCTTGTAGTATGTCAGAGTTTGAATGTCCTTTCCAATTGTTAGTTGTGCTAGAAGTATCAAGAGTGTTATCTACCTGTGAGCCTATTACATTGCATGGCAATCCTATCTGGTCACGTGCAGGATCCTGTGATAGAAAAGGTTTTAGAAGGTTAACATGGACAAATTGTGTTGCTTCACGACGACCAGGAGTACTTATTATGTAATTGTAATCATTGACTTTAGATTTTATTGTGTAAGGACCGTGATACTTGGCTGACAGAGGAGAACCAGTAATTGGGAAGTAAGCTAGAACTTTATCTCCTTCCTGAAAGTTTCTGACTTTAGCTTTAACATCAAATACTGATTTCATAGTATGTTGTGAAATCTTCAAATTATTCCTAGCACATTTACGTATCTTATCAAGGTTATCTTTCAGTTGTTGCAAGTAGGTTGTGACAGATTTCAGTGGAACTTTATGACTAATGAGCTTATCTTTAACCACTTTATGAGGTCCTCTGACTTTTCTACCAAAGACGAGCTCAAAAGGTGAGCAACCAAGTGACTCGTGTGGAGATTCTCGAACAGCAAATAAGAGAAAGGGTAATCTTTCATCCCAATTCCTCTCATGACAGTACTTGCGTATCATTGATTTGAGGGTTTGATGGTGCCTCTCAAGGGCACCTTGACTCTGCGGGTGATATGCTGTGGACAGGGTCTGTTTGATACCTAGCTCCTGAAGCACATCTTTGAAGAGATCGCTGGTGAAGTTGGTGCCACTATCACTTTCTAGATGTAGGGCAAAGTACTGTAAGTATATACTGATTTCCCTTCATAGACTTTGGCAAGGGACCAACTATGTCAGTAATCTTTTGAAAGGGTTCTGAAGGAACTGGAATGGGTTGCAATGGATATGGTGGAATTGATTGATTAGGTTTCCCTACAATCTGACAAGTTAAGCAAGAATTGATAAATGAAACTATATCCTTCATACCAGGCCAATAGAAATCATTAAGTAGTTTGAGGTAGGTTTTCTTAATTCCTAAGTGACCACTAAAACCTTCATGTGCGATTTCCATAAGAGGCTGCCTTATTCACTGTGGAACTACCACTTGATGCGTCTCGGCCCATGTATCTTTATCAGAGAGTTTAGGGGGTCTATAGAACCTCATAAGGATGTTATCTTGGTAGTAGAAGGCAGGTGTGTCGAGGATATCTTCTTTCGGCAGGACCTCCTGGTGTAACTTCGTGAGGGTTGGGTCCTGTCGCTGGGCCTCCTCTAGTTTGTGCTCGGATATCAGCTTGTTTAAAGGAGATACATCCAGACCACAAGTAGTAAAACCTTCATTGCAGGGCTTAGGAAAGAGAAGTGGTGTAGGATCCTCCTCGTCCACGGTCCGTCTATGTTGAGAGCGTGTGACGGCACAGATGGGGAACAGGGTTGGCTGCTCCTTCTCAACGTCTTCAGTAGGGCTATAGGGCAGTGGAGTGTCTCGAATAGTTAGTGCAGGGACGACCTGACTGCCGGCTAGGTCTTTACCAAGAAGGAAGGTGGCGTCAGGTATAGGTAGAGGTGTATCAACTACTGCAGTTACTGTACCTTTCACCGCCTCACAGTCAAGCTCTATTTTGGCAAGGTGTACTGGAGTGCTGGCGTTGACCAATTTGAGATAGACCTTCTCACCCATTAGGTTAGAGTCAATATCAGGGAGAGATGCCTTGTGGATCAGAGATTGGGCCGATGCAGTGTCTCTGATGATCTGTACAGGGTGTTGTTGCTTGCCAGGGCCTAGAGACACAGTGCCAGGGGAGCGGAATGGTTGAAAGAGGTCGATTGATGTTGGAGAATCCTGTAGGTTGGTGGTTGCCACAGGTTTTGTGAAGGTTGTCGCAGTGGCGGTTGTGCCCTTAGATACCTTACACCTAGGATCAGGACAATCCTTTATAAGGTGTCCTTCTTTCTTACAGAACCTAAAGACCTGAGCATATTTCTCACCTAGTTGACCCTGTCCAGAAACATGTTTAGCGTGTGTGGAACCTGCATGTGACCTTACAGTAGAAGGGGTAGTTTTCCCTTCTCCCTGTTGTGGACGATGGATAAGGGAGTAGACGTCAGCGAGCTTAGCTGCCTTTAAGTAATCTGTTTCCTCCCTGTTGGTTATATGCACCATTATGTAGTATGGAACCTTTCTCTTAAACTCTTCAAGCATAAGCAAGTTGACCAGGCCTTCAAATGTATCTACACTAGCCGATTTAATACAATTATTAAATGATCTAAGTTTCTCAGCAGCAAATTCTGAACATGTTTGAGTTTTAGTTAGGTTCCTAAAAGCCTGTCTGTAACCTTCAGTTGTAATAGAATACGTGGCCAAAATAGCCTCTTTTATCTCCTCATAGTTAGTAATATCATGAATCCCATCACACACATCAACTGCCTTACCCACAAGCTTGGGCTTTAGGAGCCAGACCCAGTGCTCCTTGGGCCATTTGAAGTGTTCTGCTGTTGTTTCAAATTGTCTAAAGAAGGCTTCTGGATTCTTCTCTGTGAAAATAGGAAGAAGCTTGACATGCTTGACAACATCAAACTTGATAGGAGCTTCTGTATCTGGGATGCTTTGTTTCAGTTGTAAGACCTTTGACTCGTGTTCGTGCTTCAGTCTCATGGTTTCACGTTCAGCGAGTTCAGTCTGTAGTTTAACTTGCAAAGCTTGGAGTTTAACAGTCTCAATCTCAAGAGTAGTCTGTAGGTCAGGAGTTGATGTGCAATGATGGGTAGCAAAATCTGTAGCCTTTAAGTAGGCTTCAATGTTAGACTTAAGTTCATCCTTAGTTGTACTATGAGTGAATGGCACTCGAAATGTAGTGGCAATACACTTAAGATCATACATAGTTATATTATCTGAATCAAGTTCCTCAACTGAAGGGTTACTTACAAACCTTACGGGGTCAAAGTCAGTCATGGTGAACAAGGCAAAAATAGGTTAAAGGACAATAGGAATGGATATATAAAATTAAGCGAGAAATGTTGGTAATCACACCAAATACCTCCCGAGCTAGTAAATAGTATGAAAACCGCAGGTAGACACTTTCAACTTGTAACGAGCCAGTGTGTAGTTAAGGTAGTAACGTATTTCCCATACATACGCACTGGAATTACCAAAACTATACAGAGTACTTATTAAAAGTTTGAGACTGGTCAAGTTACAAACGAGTGTAAATTAAAGTGAGAGAAATGATGAGCTTCGCTGGCTCAGATTATAAATGAGTGAGAGTCTCTGTACGACGATTTATGGGAGTCAGTGTAGATTTCTTAGGTATGAACACATGTGGGACGTAGCAGGAACAGGCTATACCATTAATTATGTAGGAAAGCTAACTAGCTATGCACTGGCCAGGTACAAGGCAGTTATACACTCGAGAAATAACCAAAAGTTATAACTAGATTAAGAGTTACCTTCCCACGGAACTAAATCAATTTAATGTAAGGACGGTTAACAAGTCTATGTAGTGTGCACAAGGAAACTTATCAAATAACAAACCTTCCGGACAGGCCCCCACATAACGAATCTAGCTCTCACAGTAATGAAAGTAATGGTCGATATAGAGCACTGTAGTCTAGGTTATACTGCGAGGAGAAGACCCGTCATAAATGATTGTGAAAAATTACAGGTGTAGAATGAGCCCAGGTTGATAATGATCAGTATCATTAATCAAACATAGAAGTAACAGCAAGTATAATAACTAATTAACCACAAATCAAACGAAAAGCAATTTCCCAGCACACAACATAAAACTATGTTAATACAATCATAAGTGCATTTAACCACAAAGGCAGCTTAACTTATATAAAGAAAATCGTTACGCTCCCCTACCACACCACCACACCTCGGGGAAGAGCCACTATACCTCAGGATGCCGTCTGGGTTGAGACTGCCGTGGAAGGCATCGGCACTGATATATAAGGAGTGGGTATGAAGCCCGGCTTGTCTCAGTCAAAGTGAGACGAAGCAACAAGGACTTGAATGAACGCAGAATGATCTGGTTCCAACGTGGCAGAGAGGCAGTGGTGCGTAGTATGGAGGACAAAATAATATAAGATTCTAAATCTAAACAAGATGTTAGGAGAGTACATGATAATATATATATATATATATATATATATATATATATATATATATATATATATATATATATATATATATATATATATATATATATATATATATACATATATGCAAAGAATCGAACCCCGTACCATTTGCGTGGTAGCTGGGAATGCTAACTGCGAGGCTATGATCGCCCCCAACAGGGAACGACTATTCGATTGCTAGTAATCCAATACCCTTAAACAAGATCTTAGGAGAGTACATGACACCACATTAATGCACCAAGTATTAAGCCACCCACACTGGTGCACCAAGTACCATGGTGCCTATATTGATATATCAAGTATCATGCCACTCACACTACTGTACCAAATATCATGAGAACCACACTAATACACCAATATCATGCCACCTACACTAATGAAATAATTGTCATGGCACCCACACTAATGCACCAAGTATTTTGCCGGCCAAACTAATGCACCAAGTATGATGCCACGCAAACTAAAACACCAGGTATCATGAAGCCCACACTATTGCACTAACTCTGATATACCAAGTATCATGCCACACACACGAATGCACCAAGTATCATGCCGCCCAGACTAATGCACAGAGTACGATGCCATCCACATTAATACACCAAGTATCATCCCACCCACAATAATGCACCGAGTATAATGACACCCACACTAATGCACCAAGTGTCATTCATGCCAACCACACTAATGCACCAAGTATCATGCCAACAACACTAATGCACAAAGTATCATGCCATCCACGAATGCACCTTACAATCATGCCACCCACACTAACGCGCCAAACATCATGCCACCCATACTAATGCATTAAGTATCATGCCAACCACACTAATGCACCATGTATCATGCCATCCACACTAATGCAACAACTATCATGCCAACCAAAGTAATGCACCAAGCATCATGCCACCCAAGCCAATGCACCAAGTATCATGCCGATCACACTAATGCATCAAGTATCAATCCACCTACACTAATGCACCAAGAGTCATGCCACCCACACTAAAGTACCAAGTATCATTCCACCCACAATAATACATCAAGTATCATGCCACCCACACTACTGCACCAAGTATTATGCCACCCACACTAATGCACAAAGTATCATTCCACCCACACTAATGCACCAAGTATCATGGCACCCACACTAATGCACCAAGTATCATGCTACTCAAACTAATGCGCCAAGTATCATGCCATCCACACTAATTGCACCAAGATTCATGCTACCCACACTAATGCAGCAAGTATCATGCCACCCACTCTTATGCACCAAGTATCTTGCCACCCTCACTAAGACACCAAGTATCATGCCACCGACTCTAAATCACCAAGTAACATGCCACCAACACTAATGCACTAAGTATCATGCCACCCACAATAATGCACCAAGTATAATGGCACCCACACTCATGCACCAAGTACCATGCCAACGACACTAATGCACCAAGTATCATGCCACCAAAACTATTGCACCAAGCATCATGCCACCCAAGCTCATACTCTAAATATCATGTCGCCCAAAGTAATGCTTCAAGTATCAATCCACCCACACTAATGCACCAAGAGTCAGGTCACCCTCACTAAAGTGCCAAGCATCATTCAACCCACAATAATGCACCAAGTATCATGGCACCCACACTACTGCACCAAGTATTCTACCACCCAAACTAATGTACCAAGTCTCATGCCACCCAAAATAATGCACCAAGTATAATGGCGCCAACACTAAAGCACCAATTATCATGTCAACCACACTAATGCACCAAGTATCATGCAAACCATAATACAGCACGAAGTATCATGCCACCCACACTAATGCATCAAGTGTCATGCCACCCACACTAATGCACCAAGTATCATGCCAACAACACTAATGCACAAAGTATCATGCCATCCACGAAAGCACCTTACTATCATGCCACCCACACTGATGCGCCAAACATCATGCCACCCATACTAATGCATTAAGTATCATGCCAACCACACTAATGCACCATGTATCATGCCATCCACACTAATGCAACAACTATCATGCCAACCAAAGTAATGCACCAAGTATCATGCCACCCAAGCCAATGCACCAAGTATCATGCCGATCACACTAATGCATCAAGTATCAATCCACCTACACTAATGCACCAAGAGTCATGCCACCCACACTAAAGTACCAAGAATCATTCCACCCACAATAATGCATCAAGTATCATGCCACCCACACTACTGCATCAAGTATTATGCCACCCAAACTAATGCTCGAAGTATCATTCCACCCACACTAATGCACCAAGTATCATGGCACCCACACTAATGCACCAAATATCATGTTACTCAAACTAATGCGCCAAGTATCATGCCATCCACACTAATTGCACAAAGATTCATGCTACCCACACTAATGCAGCAAGTATCATGCCACCCACTCTTATGCACCAAGTATCATGCCACCCTCACTAAGACACCAAGTATCATGCCACCGACTCTTAATCACCAAGTAACATGCCACCAACACTAATGCACTAAGTATCATGCCACCCACAATAATGCACCAAGTATAATGGCACCCACACTCATGCACCAAGTACCATGCCAACGACACTAATGCACCAAGTATCATGCCACCAAAACTATTGCACCAAGCATCATGCCATCCAAGCTAATACACTAAACATCATGTCGCCCAAAGTAATGCTTCAAGTATCAATCCACCCACACTAATGCACCAAGAGTCAGGTCACCCACACTAAAGTACCAAGCATCATTCAACCCACAATAATGCACCAAGTATCATGGCACCCACACTACCTGCACCAAGTATTCTGCCACCCAAACTAATGTACCAAGTCTCATGCCATCCAAAATAATGCACCAAGTATAATGGCGCCAACACTAAAGCACCAATTATCATGTCAACCACACTAATGCACCAAGTATCATGCAAACCATACTACAGCACGAAGTATCATGCCACCCACACTAATGCATCAAGTGTCATGCCACCCACACTAATGCACCAAGTACGATGCCACCAAACCAAGGCACCAAATATCATGCCAACCAAACTAATGCACCAAGTATCATGGCACCCACAGAATTACACCAAGTATCATGCCATCCACACTAATGTACCTAGTATTATGCCACCCACACTAATGCACCATGTATTATGCCACCCACACTAATAAAACCAAGTATCATGACACACTATTGCAACAAGTATCATAACACCCACTCTAATGCACCAAGCATCATGCCGCCCACACTAATGCACCAAGTACCATGCCTCCCAAACTAATACACCAAATATTATGCCACCCACAATAATGCACCAAGTTTCTTGCTACTCACACGAATACACTAAGTCTCATACCAACCACTCTAATATTTCAAGTATCATTCCACCCAAAGTAATGCACCAAGTATCATGCCATCGACACTAATGCAAGAAGTATCATGGCACCCACAGTAATACAAATATTATCATGCCACCCACACTAATGCAGAAAGTATTATGAAATCCACACCAATGCACCAAGTATCATGCTACTCACACAAATACACCAAGTACCGTACCACACATCTAATGCATCAAGTATCAACCACCCACACTAATGCACCAAGTATAATGCCTCCCACACTAATGCAACATGTATCGTGGAACCCACACTAATGCATCAAGTATCATGCCGCAGACATTAATGCACCAAGTGTCATACCAACCACACTAATGCACCAGGTATTATGCCACCCACACTAATGTACCAAGTATCATGCCAACCACCCTAATGCACCAAGTATCATGCCACCCACACTAATGCACCAATCATCATTCCGCTCTGACTAATGCACAAAGTATCATACCATCCACACTAATGCACCAAACAACATGCAGCCAAAACTAATAAACCACGTATCATGCCACCCACACTAATATATCAAGTATCATACCACCCACCACACTAATGCAACAAGTATCATGGAATTCCCACACTAATGCAACAATTATGATGTCGCCCACACTAATGCACCAAGTATCATGAAGCCCAAACGAATTCACCAAGTATTAAGCCACACACACTAATGCACCAAGTGCTATGATGCCCCTACAGTAGTGCAACAGTTATCTTGCCAACCACACTAATGCACCAAGTATCATGCCACCCAAGCTAATGCACCAAGTATCATGCCACCCACACTAATGCATCAATTATTAAACCACCCACACTAATGCACCAAGAATCATGCTTCCCACACTAAAGTACCAGGTATCATTCCACCAACAATCATGCACCAAGTATCATGCCACTAACACTACTGCACCAAGTATTATGTCAATCAATCTAATGCACAAAATATCATGGCACCCACATAAATGCACCAGGTACCATGCCACCCATACCAATGCACCAAGTATTATGCTACCCACACTAATACATCAAGTATCATACCACCGACACTAATGCATCAAGTATCATGCCACCCACACTAACTGCACTAAGTATCATGCCACCCACACTGATGCACCAAGTATCATGCCACCGACACTAATGCACCAATTATAATGCCAGCCACACTACTGCAGTAAGTATAATGCCAACCACCTTAATGCACCAAGTATCATGCCACCCACATTAATACAAGTATCATGCCGCCAACACTAAAGCACCAAATAACATGCCACCCAAAGTAATGCACCAAGTATTATCCCGTCTAAACTAATGCACCACGTATCATGCCACACACACTAAAGCATCAAGTATCATGCCACCCACACTAATGTACCATATATCTTGGCACCCATGCTAATGCACTAAGTATTATGCCACCCACACTAACGCACCAAGTATCATGCCACCCACACTAATACATCACGTATCATAAAACCCACACTAGTGCACCAAGTGTCATGCCACAGACACCAATGTACCAAGTGTTCTGCACCAAGTATAATGCCACTAACACTACTGCACCATATATCATGCCACACAAGCTAATGCACCAAGCATTATGCCTCCCACACTAATGCATCAAGTGTCATGCCACCCACGATAATGCACTAATTTTCATGCGGCCCACACTAATGCACCACGTTCTATGTCACCCACACTAAGGCACTATTTATCATGGAACCCACACTAATGCACTAAGTATTATGCCACTCACACTAATGCACCAAATATCATTCCACTCACACTAATGCATCAAGTTTCATACCACCCACACTAATGTACCAAGTATCATGCCGACCACACTAGTACACCAAGTTCAATGACACCCACACTAATACACCAAGTATCATACCGCCCACACTAATGCACCAAGTAAAATACAACCAAAATAATGCACCAAATATCATGCCACTAAAATAATGCACTAAGTACAATGGCACTACACTATTACACCAAATATCATAACACCCACATTAATGCACCAAGTATTATGCCACTCACACTAATGCACTAAGATTCATAGCCCCTACACTAATGCAACAACTGTCAAGACACCCACATTAATGCACCAAGAATCATGGCATCCATACTAATGCACCAAGTATCACGCCTGTCGCAATAATGCACCAAGTATCATAGCACCCACACTAAAGTACCAAGTATCATCCACTCAAACTAATGCACCAGGTATCATGCCACCCACACTAATCCAACAAGCATCATCCCGCCCACAGTAATGCACCAAGTATTATGCAACACACACAATTGCACCAAGTATCATGCCAACCGCACTAATGCACGAAGAATTCTGTCACCCTCACTAATACACCAAGAATCAAGCGGTCACCAATAATGCATCAAATATTATGCCGCCCACACTAATGCACCAAGTATCATGCCACTCACACTAATGCACTAAGTATCATGCCACCCACACTGATGCACCAAGTACCATGCCACCCACACTAATGCAACAGGCATCATACCACCCACACTAATGCACCAAATATCATGCCATCCACACTAATGCACCAACAATCATACCACCAACATGCCACCAACAATCATAAACCAAGTATCATGCCACCCACACTAATGCACCAAGTATCATGGCACCCAGCTGACGCACAATGTATCACGCCACCCACACTAATGCACCAACTATCAGGCAACCAACACTAATGCACCAAGTATCATGAAACCCACACTAGTGCACCGCGTATTATGCCACCCACACTAATGCACCAAGTATCATGCCACTCACACCTACCCACCTAATGTAATGCCACTAACACTACTGCACAAAATATCATGCCATTCAAGCTAACACACCAAGCATCATGCCTCAAACACTAATGCATCAAGTATCAAGTTACCCACACTAATGCAACAATTGTCATGCGGCCCACACTAATGCCCCAAGTACCATGCCACCCACACTAAGACACTACAATGATGCACCAAGTATCATGCCACCCAAACTAATACACCAAGTATGATAGCACCCACACTAATACATCAAGTATCATGCCACGCACACTAATGCATGATGTAACATACCACCACAATAATGCACCACGTATCATGCCAACAAAATAATGCACCAAGTATAATATCACCCACACTAATTCACCAAATATCATGCCAACCACACTAATGCACCAAGTATCATCCCACCCACACTAATGCATCATGTATTATGGCAACCATAATGATCCATCAAGTATCATTCCATCTGCACTAATGCACCAAGTACCATGGCACCCACACTAATGCACCACGTACCATGCCATCCACACTAATTTACCAGATAATATGCCACCATGCACTAATCCAACAAGTATCATACAGCCCACACTAATTCACCAAATACCATGCAACCCACACAAATGCACCAAGTATCTTGCCAACCACACTAATGCACGAAGAATCATGAAACCCACACTAATACACCAAGTATCATGCCGCCAACGCTAATGCACCAAGTATCATGGCACCCAAA
The DNA here is from genome assembly GCF_036320965.1 of Panulirus ornatus. NCBI lineage: Eukaryota > Metazoa > Arthropoda > Malacostraca > Decapoda > Palinuridae > Panulirus > Panulirus ornatus. Next base: position 2,926,757 of record NC_092256.1, on the reverse strand, counting down.
CTAATGCACTAAGTATTATGCCGCCCACACTAATGCGCCAAATATCATGCCGCCCATAAAGATGCAACAAGTACCATGCCACCCACACTAATGTAACAAGAATCACAGCACCCATGCTAATGCACCAATTAACATGCCACACATACTAATGAATCAGTTACTATACCACTCATACTAATGCACCAAGTGTCATTCCACAAACACTGATGCGCTAGGGACCATAGCACCAACAGTAAGGCTCCAAGTAAAATGCCACCCAAAGTAATGCACCAATTATGATGGCACCAACACTAATGCACCAAGTATCATGCCAACCACACTAATGCAACAAGTATTATACCACACACTAGTGCACCAAGTATAATGCCACTCACACTAATGCACCAAGTATCATACCACCCACACTAATGCACAATGTATCCTGCCATCCTCACTAATGCACCAAGTATCATGCCTTCCGTACTAATGCACCAATTACCATACCACCAAACTAATACAACAAGCATCAAACCACCCAAACGAATGCACCAAGAATCATGCCAACCAAACTAATGCAAAAAGCATCATGAAGCCCACACTGATGCACTAACTATCATCCCAACCGCACTAATGTACGAAGTATCATGTCTACCACACTAAAGCACCAAGTATCATGCCACCCACAATAATGCGCCAAGTATAATGACACCCACCCTAATGCACCAAGTATCACGCCACCCACACTAATGCACCAAGTGTCTTGCCACCTACACTAATGCGCCAAGTATCATGGCACTCATGCTGTTGCACCAAGTATCATGCCAACCACACTAATGCACCAACTATCATGCCACCCACACAAAGGCACCAAGGATCATGTCACCCACACTAATGCACCAAGTATCATGCCACCCACACTAATGCACCAAGTATCATGTCACACACACTGATGCACCAGATATCATGCCACTAACAATACTGTACCAAGCATGAAGCCAAACAAGCTTATGCACCAAGTATTATGCCGCGCTCACTAATGCATAAATTATCATGCCACTTACACTAATGCACCATGTGTCATGTCGGAAACACTGATGCACCAAGGACCATGCCACCCACACTAAGACACCAAGTAAAATGCCATCCAAAGTAATGCACCAAATATGATGGCACCCAAATTAATGCGCAAAGTATTATGCCACCCACATTAATACACCAAGTATCATGCCTCTCACACTAATGCACTAAGTATCATACCTCCCACACTAATACACCATGGATCCCGCCACCCTCACTAATGCATCAAGTATCAAGCCGCCTACACAGATACTCCAAGCATCATGCCGCCAAAACTAATGCAGCAATTAACATGCCACCCAAACTAATGTACCAAGTATTATGCCGCCCACATTAATCCACCAAGTATCATGCCGCACACACTAAAGCACCAAGTATCATGCCACCTGTCTCTAATGCACCAAGTACCATGGCACCCACACTAATGCACCAAGTATCAGGCCATCCACACTAATGCACCAAGTATCATGGCACCAATGCTAATGCACCAAGTATCATGCCACCCAAAATAATGCACCAACTATCATGCAACCCACATTAATGCACCATGTATTATGACACCCACACTAATGAACCAAGTATGATGCCACCGACACTAATGCACCAAGTATCATGCCACTAACACTACTGCACCAATATTATGCCACCCAAGCTAATGCACCAAGTATCATGCCTCCCACACTAATGCATCAACTATCATGCCAACCACACTAATGCATCAAGTGTGATGCCGCCCACACTAATGCACCAAGTACCATGCCACCCACACTAAGGAACTAATTAGCATGCCACACACGATAATACACCATGTATTATGCCACCCAGACTAATGGAAAAAGTATCATGCTAGTCACACTAATGGATCAAGTATCATACAACAATAATGTACCAAGTATCATACCACCCACACTAATGACTAAGTATCATGCAACCCACGCTAATACTCCAAGTATAATGGCACCCACACTAATATGCCAAGTATCATGTCGCCAACTCTAATGCATCATGTATCACGCCACCCAAATTAATGCACCAACTACTATGCCGCCCACACTAATGCATCAAGTATGCTGCCCAGATTAACCTACCGAGCACCATCCCATCCACACTAATACACCAAGTAATTTGCCACCCAAACTATTGCACCAATAATGATGGTAACAACAATAATGCAGCAAGTTTCATGCCAGCCACACTAATGCACTAAGTATCCTGCCACCCTCAATAAAGCACCAAGTATCAGGCCACCCACAACAATGCACTATCCTGCCACCCTCAATAAAACAATAAGTATCATGCCACCCACAAAAATGCACCAAGTGTAATCGCACCCAAACTAATGCGCAACGTATCATGCCACTAACACTAATGCACAAAGTATCATACCACCCAAAATCATGCACTAAGTATCCTGCCACCCTCAATAAAGCACCAAGTATCATGCCACCCACAAGAATGCTCCAAATGTAATGCCACCCACACTAACACAACAATTATCATGCTACCCACACTAAAACACCAAGTATCATGCCACCCACACTAATGCACAGAGTATCATGCCACTCACACTAATGCACCAAGCATCATACCACCCACATTGATGCACCAAGTATCATGCCACACACACTGATGCACCAACTATCATGCTCCTCACACTAATGCACCAAGTAGTATGCCGTCCACACTAATGCACCAAGTAACATGCCACCCAAACTAATGCACAACGTATCATGCCACTCACACTAATGCACCAATTATCTTACCACCAAACTAATGAACCATGTATCCTGCCATACTCACTAATGCACCAAGAATCATGCCACCAACACTAATGCACCAAATATCATGCCGTCCATACTAATGCACAAAGTACCATACCACCAAACTTATGAACTTAATAATATGACACCCACAATAATGCAATAAGTGTTATGGCAACCACACTAATACAAGTATCATGCCGCAAACACAAATGCACTAAGTAATATACCACCACAATAATGCACCAAGTATCATGCCAACCACATTAATGCCAGAAGAAGCACGCCAACCACACAATTACACCTAGTATCATGCCGCCAACACTAATGCACCAAATACCATGGCACCTAAACTAATGCACCAACTATTATGCCGCCCACACTAATGCACCAAGTAACATGCCGCCTACATTAATGCATCAAGTATCTTGCCGCCCTTACTAATGCACCAAGCACCATGCCACCCACACTAATGCAACATGCGTCATGTCGGAATCTCTAATGCACTAAGGACTATGCCACTCACACTAAGACACCAAGTAATATACCACCACAATAATGCACCAAGTATCATGCCAACCACATTAATGCACGAAGAATCACGCCAGCCACACATATACACCTAGTATCATGCCGCAAACACTAATGCACCAAATATCATGCCATCCAAACTAATGCACCAACTATTATGCCGCCCACACTAATGCACCAAGTAACATGCCGCCCACACTAATGCATCAAGTATCATGCCGCCAATACTAATGCACCAAGCACCATGCCACCCACACTAATACACCAGGTATCAAGCCATCCACTCTAATGCGTCAAGTATCATAACACCCATGCTAATGCACCAAGCGTTATGCCACGCACACTAATGCATCAACTATCATGCCACCAACACTGATTCATCAAATATCATGCCACTAACAATACTGCACCAAGTATAAAGCCACCCATGATAATGCACCAAGTACCATGCCGCCCCCACTAATGCATCAATTACCAAGCCACCCACACTAATGCAATAAGTGTCAATGCGGCAAACACTAATACACCAAGGATCATGCCAACCACACTAATGCACCAGGTATCATGCTATCCACTCTATTGCGACAAGTATCATAGCACCCATGCTAATGAACCAAGCGTTATGCCACACATTCTAGTGCATCAACTATCAAGGCACACACACAAATGTACCATGTATCATGTCACCCACACTAATGCACCAAGTATCATGTCACCCACACAAATGAATCAAGTATCATGCCACCCACACTAATTCACCATATATCACACCACTAACAATACTGCATCAAGTTTCAAGCTACCCATAATAATGCACCAAGTACCATGCCGCCCCCACTAATGCATCAATTACCATGCCACCCACACTAATGCAATAAGTGTCAATGCGGCAAACACTAATACACCAAGGATCATGCCAACCACACTAATGCACCAAGTATCATGCTATCCACTCTATTGCGACAAGTATCATAGCACCCATGCTAATGAACCAAGCGTTATGCCACACATCCTAGTGCATCAACTATCATGGCACACACACAAATGTACCATGTATCATGTCACCCACACTAATGCACCAAGTATCATGTCACCCACATAAATGAACCAAGTATCATACCACCCACACTAATTCACCATATATCACACCACTAACAATACTGCATCAAGTTTCAAGCTACCCATAATAATGCACCAAGTATCATGCCTACTCACTAATGCATTAATTACCATGCTACACAAACTAATGCAACAAGTGTCATGTCGAAAACACTAATCCACCAAGGATCATGCCACTCACACTAAGGCACCAAGTAAAATGCCACCCAACTATTGCACCAAGTATCATGCCAGCCACACTAATTCACCAAGTATCCTGCCACACTCATTAAAGCACCAAGTGTCATGACAGCCAAACTCATGCAAAAAGTATCATGCCGCCATATTAATGCACCAAGTACTATAACACCAAACTAATGCACCAGGTATAATGCCACCCACAATAATGCACCAGGTGTAATCGAAACCACACTAATACAACAAGTATCTTGCCACCGACACTAACGCACCAAGTATCATGCCACCCAAAGCAATGCATAGAATACCATGAAGCCCACAATAATGAACAAACTATTATGACACCCATACTAATTTACGAGGTATCATGTGACCCACACAAATGCACCAAGTATCATGCCACCCACACTAATTCACCAAATATCATGCCACTAACAATACTGCACCAAATATCAAACCACCCATGATAATGCACCAAGTACCATGCCGCCCTCACTAATGCATCAATTACCATGCCACCCACTCTAATTCAATAAGTATCAGTGACGCAAACACTAATACACCAAGGATCATGCCACCATCACGAATGCACCAGGTATCATGCCATCCACTCTATTGCGCCACGTATCATAGCACCCATGCAAACGCACCAAGCGTTATGCCACACGCGCTACTGAATCAATTATCATGGCACCCACACAAATGTACCATGTATCATGTCACGCACACTAATGCACCAAGTATCATACTACCCACACAAATACACCAAGTATCATGCCACCCACACTAATTCACCAAATATCATGCCAATAACAATAATGAACCAAATATCAAGCCACTCAAAATAATACATCAAGTACCATTCCGCACTCACTAATGCATCAATTACCATACCATCCACCCTATTGCAATAAGTGTCAATGCCGCAAACACTAATACACCAAGGATCATGCCACCAACAATAATGCACCAGATATCATGCCATCCACTCTACTGCGCAAAGTATCATAGCACCCATGCTAATCCAACATGCGTTATGCCACACACACACTACTGAATCAACTATCATGACACCCACACAAATGTACCATGTATCATGTCATTCACACTAGTGCACCAAGTATCATGTCACCCACACAAATTCACCAAGTATCATGCCACCCACACTAATTCACCAAATATCATGCCACTAAGAATACTGCACTAAGTATCAAGCCACCCATAATGATGCACCAAGTGTCATGTCGGAAACACTAATCCACCAAGGATCATACCACTCACGCTAAGGAATCAAGTAAAATGCCACCCAAACTATTGCACCAAGTATCATGCCAGCCACACTAATTCATCAAGTATCCTGCCACTCTCATTAAAGCACTAACTGTCATGACAGCCACACTAATGCTCAACGTATCATGCCGCCCACATTAATACACCAGGTACTATAACACCAAACTAATGCACCAGGTATCATGCCACCCACAATAATGCACCAAGTGTAATGGTAACCACACTAATACAACAAGTGTCATGCCACCTACACTAATGCACCAAGTATCATGCCACCCAAAGCAATGCATAAAATTTCATGAAATCCACAATAATGAATTAACTATTATAACAACCATACTAATTCACGAGGAATCATGTCAACCACACTAATGTACCAAGTATCATACCGCCCTCCTTAATTCACCGAGTACCGTAACAAAAAACTAATGCACCAAGTATAATGCTCCAACAATAATGCATCAAGTGTAGTGGCATCTGCACTAACACAACAAGTATCATGCCACCCACACTAAAGCACCAAGTATCATGCCACCCAAACTAATGCACCAAGTATCATGAGGTCCACACTAATGCACTAACAATCATGCCACCCACACAAATGCACCAAGTATCATGCCACCAACACTAACTCACCAAATATCATGCCCCTAACAATACTGCACCAAGTATCACGCCACCCATAAAAATGCACCAAGTATCAAGCCCCCTCACTAATGCATTAATTCCCATGCCACACAAACTAATGCAACAACTGTCATTCCGGAAACACTAGTGCATCAAGGATCATGCTACTAACACTAAGGCAACAAGTAAAATGCCACCCAAAATATTGCACCAAGTACCATTCCAGCCACACTAATTCACCAAGTATTATGCCACCCACACTAATGCACCAAGAATAATGTCACTCACACTAGTGCACAAAATATCATACCACCCACACTAATGCACCAAGTATCCTGCCACCCTCATCAAAGCACCAAGTATCATGCCAGCCACACTAATGCACAAAGTATCATGCCGTCCACATTAATGGACCAAGTACAACAACACCAAACTAATGCACCAAGTATCATGCCAAACACAATAATGCACCAAGTGTAATGACAACCACACAAATACAACAAGTATTATGTCACCCACACTAATGAACCAAGTATCATGCCACCCAAAGCAATTCATAAAGTATCATGAAGCTCAAACTAATGAACTAACTATTATGACAATCATACTAATTCACGAAGTATCATGCCACCCACACTAATGCACCAAGTATCATGCCTCCCGAACTAATGCAGCAAGTATCATACCACACAAAATAATGCACTAGGTATCCTGCCATCCTCAATAAAGCACCAAATATCATGCCACCCACAATAATGCACCAAGTGTAATGCCACCCACTAATACAACAAGTATCATGCTACCCACACTAAAACACCAAGTATCATGCCATCCAAACTAATACACCAAGTATCATTAAGCCCACACTAATGAACTAACTATTAGGTAACTCACACTAATGCACGAAGTATCATGCCACCCACACTAAGGCACAGAGTATCATGCCACTCACACTAATGCACCAAGTATCATTCCATCCACATCCATGCACCAAGTATCATGCCACCCACACTAATGCACCAACTATCATGCTCCCCACACTAATCCACCAAGTATTATGCCGTCTACACTAATGCACGAAGTAACATGCCACCCAAACTAATGCACAACGTATAATACCACTTACACTAATGGACCAATTATCTTACCACCAAACTAATGGACCAAATATCCTGCCATCCTCGCTAATGCACCAAACATCATGCCACCAACACTAATGCACCAAATATCATGCCGTCCATACTAATGCACCAAGTAACATATCACCAAACTTCTGAACTTAATGATATGACATCCACAATAATGGACTAAGTGTTATGGCAACCACACTAATACAAGTATCATGCCGCAAACACCAATGCACCAAGTAATATACCACCACAATAATGCACCCAGTATCATGCTAACCAAATTAATGCACGAAGAATCACGCCACCCACACAAATACACCTAGTACCATGTCGCCAACACTACTGCACCAAATATCATGCCATCCAAACTAATGCACAAACTATTATGCCGCCCACACTAATGCACCAAGTATCATGCCGACCACACTAATGCATCAAAATTCATGCCGCCAATACTAATGCACCAAGCACCATGCCACCCACACTAATGCACCAGGTATCATGCCATCAACTTTAATGCGCCAAGTATCATAACACCAATGCTAACGCACCAAGCGTTATACCACGCACACTAATGCATAAACTATCATGCCACCAAAACAAATGTACCAAGCATCATGTCACGCACACTAATGCACCAAGTATCATGCCACCCACGAAAATACTCCAAGTATCATGCCACCAACACAAAGTCACCAAATATCATGCCACTAACAATACTGCACCAAGTATCAAGCCGCCCATGATAATTCACCAAGTATTATGCCCACTCACTAATGCATTAATTACCATGCCACACAAACTAATCCAACAAGTGTCATGTCGAAAAATAATCCACCAAGGATCATGCCACTCACGCTAAGGAATCAAGTAAAGTCCCACCGAAACTATTGCACCAAGTATCATGCCAGCCAAACTAATTCACCAAGTATCCTGCTACTCTCATTAAAGCACCAACTGTCATGACAGCCACAATAATGCACAAAATATCATGCCGCCCACATTAATGCACTAGTTACTATAACACCATACTAATGCACCAGGTATCATGCAACCCACAATAATGCACCAAGTGTAATGGTAACCACACTAATAGAACAAGTATCGTGCCACCCACACTAATGCACAAAGCATTATGCCACCCAAAGCAATGCATAAGATATCATGAAGCCCACAATAATGAACTATTATGACACCCATACTAATTCACGAAGTATCATGTCACCCACACCAATGCACCAAGAATCATACCACTCACATTAATTCAACAAGTATAATACCACCCACACTAATGCACCAAGTTTCCTGCCATCCTCATTAAAGCACCAAATATCATGCAACCCACAATAATGCACCAAGTATCATGCCTCTCGAACTAATGCAGAAGGTATCATACCACACAAAATGATACACTAGGTATCTTGCCATCCTCAATAAAGCATCAAGTATTATGCCACCTACAATAATGGACCAAGTGTAATGCCACCCACTAATACAACAAGTTTCATGCTACCCACACTAAAACATCAAGTATCATGCAATCCAAACTAATACACCAAGTATCATTAAGCCCACACTAATAAACTGACTATTAGGCAACTCACACTAATGCACGAAGTATCATGCCACCCACACTAAGGCACAGAGTATCATGCCACTCACACTAATGCGCCAAGTATCACTCCATCCACATCAATGCACCAAGTATCATGCCACACATACTAATACACCAACTATCATGCTCCCCACACTAATGCACCAAGTATCATGCAGTCTACACTAATGCACGAATTAACATGCCACCCAAACTAATGCACTACGTATAATACCACTTACACTAATGGACCAATTATCTTACCACCAAACTAATGGACCATATATCTTGCCATCCTCGCTAATGCACCAAGCATCATGCCACCAACACTAATGCACCAAATATCATGCCGTCCATACTAATGCACCAAGTAACATACCACCAAACTTCTGAACTTAATGATATGACACCCACAATAATGGACTAAGTGTTATGGCAACCACACTAATACAAGTATTATGCCGCAAACACTAATGCACCAAGTAATATACCACCACAATGATGCACCAAGTATCATGCTAACCAAATTAATGCACGAAGAATCACGCCAACCACATAAATACACCTAGTATCATGCCGCCAACACTAATTCACCAAATATCATGTCATCCAAACTAATGCAAAAAGTATTATGGCCGCCCACACTAATGCACCAAGTATCATGCCGCCCACACTAATGCATCAAATATCATGCCGCCCATGCTAATGCACCAAGCACCATGCCACCCACACTAATGCACCAGGTATCATGCCATCCACTCTAATGCGCCAAGTATCATAACGCCAATGCTAACGCACCAAGCGTTATACCATGCACACTAATGCATAAACTATCATGCCAACAACACAAATGTACCAAGCATCATGTCACGCACACTAATGCACCAAGTATCATGCCACCCACAAAAATACACTAAGTATCATGCCACCCACACTAATTAACCAAATATCATGCCACTAACAATACTGCACCAAGTATCAAGAGACCCATAATAATGCACCAAGTATCATGCCCACTCACTAATGCATTAATTACCATGCCACACAAACTAATGCAATAAGTGTCATGTCGCAAACACTAATTCACCAAGGATCATGCCACTTACGCTAAGGAATCAAGTAAAATGCCACCCAAACTATTGCACCAAGTATCATGCTAGCCACTAATTCACCAAGTATCCTGCTACTCTCATTAAAGCACCAACAGTCATGACAGCCACACTAATGCACAAAATATCATGCCGCCCACATTAATGCACCAGGTACTATAACACCAAACTAATGCATCAGGTATTATGCCACCTACAATAATGCACCAAGTGTAATGGTAACCACACTAATAGAACAAGTATCATGCCACCTACACTAATTCACAAAGTATCATGCCATCCAAAGCAATGCATAAAATATCATGAAGCCCACAATAATGAACTAACTATTTTGACACCCATACTAATTCACGAAGTATCATGTCACCCACACTAATGCACCAAGTATTATGCCACCTACATTAATGCAACAAGTATAATACCACCCACACTAATGAACCAAGTTTCCTGCCACCCTAATTAAAGCACCAAATATCATGCAACCCACAATAATGCACCAAGTATCATACCGCCCTCCATAATGCACCAAGTACCGTAACAAAAGACTAATGCACATAGTATCATGCTCCAACAATAATGCATCAAGTGTAGTGGCATCTGCACTAACATAACAAGTATCATGCCACCCGCGCTAAAGCACCAAGTATCATGCCACCCTAACTAATGCACCAAGTATTATGAGGCCCACACTAATGCACTAACAATCATGCTACCCACACAAATGCACCACGTATCGTGCCATCAACACCAATTCACCAAATATCATTCCCCTAACAATACTGCACCAAGTATCACGCCACCCATAATAATGCACCAAGTACCATGGCCCCTCACTAATGCACTAATTCCCATGCCACACAAACTAATGCAACAAGTGTCATTCCGGAAACACTAGTGCATCAAGGATCATGCTACTAACACTAAGCCAACAAGTAAAATGCCACCCAAAATATTGCACCAAGTACCATGCCAGCTAGATTAATTCAGCAAGTATTATGCCACCCACACTATGCACCAAGAATGATGTTACTCACACTAGTGCACCAAATATCATACCACCCACACTAATGCACCAGGTATCCTGCCAACCTCATCAAAGCACCAAGTATCATGCCAGCCACAGTAATGTATCATGCAGTCCACATTAATGCACCAAGTACAATAACACCAAACTAATGCACCAAGTATCATGCCAAACACAATAATTCACCAAGTGTAGTGGCAAACACGCAAATACAACAAGCATTAGGCCAAACACACTAACGCACCAAGTATCATGCCACCAAAAGCAATTCATAAAGTATCATAAAGCCCAAACTAATGAACTAACTATTATGACACTCATGCTAATTCACGAAGTATCATGCCATCCACACTAATGCAAAAAGTATCATGCCTCTCGAAATAATGCAGCAAGTAGCATACCACACAAAATAATGCACTAGGTATCCTGCCACCCTCAATAAAGCACCATGTATCATGCCACCCACAATAATGCACCAAGTGTAATGCCACCCAGTAATACAACAAGTATCATGCTATCCACACTAAAACAAAGTGTCATGCAATCCAAACTAATACACAAAAGTATCATTAAGCCCACACTAATGAACTAACTATTAGGCCACCCACACTAATGCACAAAGTATCTGGCCACCCACACTAATTCACAGAGTATCATGCCACTCACACTAATGCACCAAGTATCATACCACCCACATTAATGCACCAAGTATCATGCCACACACACTAATGCACCAAGTATCATGCTCCCCACACTAATGCACCAAGTATTATGCCGTCTACACTAATGCACGAAGAAACATGCCACCCAAACTAATGCACAACGTATAATACCACTCACACTAACGAATCAATTATCTTACCACCAAACTAATGAACCATATATCCTGCCACCCTCACTAATGCACCAAGCATCATGCCACCAACACTAATGCACCAAATATCATGCCGTCCATACTAATGCACCAAGTAACATACCATCAAACTTATGAACTTAATATGACACACACACAATAATGCACTAATTGTTATGGCAACCACACTAATACAAGTATAATGCCGCAAACACTAATGCACCAAATAATAAACCACCACAATAATGCACCAAGTATCATGCTAACCACATTAATGCACGAAGAATCACGCCAACCACACAAATACACCTAGTATCATGCCGCCAACACTAATTCACCAAATATCATGCCATCCACACTAATGCACAAACTATTATGCCGCCCACACTAATGCACCAAGTATCATGAGCCCACACTAATGCATCAAATATCATGCCGCCCATACTAATGCACCAAGCACCATGCCACCCACACTAATGCACCAGGTATCATGCCATTCACTCTAATGCGCCAAGTATCATAACGCCAATGCTAACGCACCAAGCGTTATACCACGCACACTAATGCATAAACTATCATGCCACCAACACAAATGTACCAAGCATCATGTCACGCACGCTAATGCACCAAATATCATGCCACTAACAATACTGCACCAAGTATCAAGCCACCCATAATAATGCACCAAGTATTATGCACACTCACTAATGCATTAATTACCATGCCACACAAACAAATGCAACAATTGTCATGTCGCAAACACTATTCCACCAAGGATCATGCCACTCACGCTAAGGAGTCAAGTAAAATGCCACCCAAGCTATTGCCAAGTATAATGTCAGCCACATTAATTCACCAAGTATCCTGCCTCTCTCATTAAAGCACCAACTGTCATGACAGCCACACTAATGCACAAAATATCATGCCGCGCACAATAATGCACCAAGTGTAATGGTAACCACACTAATACAGCAAGTATCATGCCACCCACTCTAATGCACCAAGTATCATGCCATCCAAACCAATGCATAAAATATCATGAAGCTCACAATAATGAACTAACTATTATAACACCCATACTAATTCACGAGGTATCATGTCACCCACACTAATGCACCAAGTATCATGCCTCTCACACTAATGCAACAAATATAATACCACCCACACTAATGCACCAAGTTTCCTGCCACCTTCATTAAAGCACCAAATATCATGCAACCCACAATAATGCACCAAGTATCATACCGCACTCCTTAATGCACCAAGAACCGTAACAAAAAACTAATGCACCAAGTATCATGCTCCAACAATAATGCATCAAGTGTAGTGGCATCCGCACTAACACAACAAGTATCATGCCACCCACACTAAAGCACCAAGTATCATGCCACCCAAACTAATGCACCAAGTATTATGAGGCCCACACGAATGCACTAACAATCATGCCATCCACACAAATGCACCAAGTATCATACCATCAACAATAATTCACCAAATATCATGCCACTAACAATACTGCACCAAGTATCAAGCCACCCATAATAATGTACCAAGTATCATGCCCCCTCACTAATGAATTAATTCCCATGCCACACAAACTAATGCAACAAGTGTCATTCCGGAAACACTAGTGCATCAAGAATCATGCTACTAACACTAAGGCAACAAGTAAAATGCCACCCAAAATATTGCACCAAGTACCATGCCACCCACACTAATTCACCAAGTATTATGCCACTCACACTAATGCACCAACAATGATGTCACTCACACTAGTGCACCAAATATCATACCACCCACACTAATGCACCAAGTGTCCTACCACCCTCATCCAAGTACCAAGTATCATGCCAGCCACACTAATGCACAAAGTATCATGCCGTCAACATTAATGCACCAAGTACAATAACACAAACTAATGCACCAAATATCATGCCACCCACAATAATGCACCAAGTGTAATGGCAACCACACAAATACAACAAGCATTATGCCATTCACACTAATGCACCAAGTATCAAGCCACCTAAAGCAATTCATAAAGTATCATGAAGTAAAAAATAATGAACTAACTATTATGACACTCATACTAATTCACGAAGTATCATGCCACCCACACTAATGCACCACGTATCATGCCACCTAAAGCAATTCATAAAGTATTATGAAGCCCAAACTAATGAACTAACTATTATGACACTCATAATAATTCACGAAGTATCATGCCACCCACACTAAAGCACCAAGTATCATGCCTCTCTCACTAATGCAGCAAGTATCATGCCTCTCTAACTAATGCAGCAAGTATCATACCACACAAATCAATGCACTAAGTATCCTGCCACCCTCAATAAAGCACCAAGTATCATGCCACCCACAATAATGCACCAAGTTTAATGCCACCCACACTAATGCACAAGTATCATGCTACCCACACTAAAACACCAAGTGTCATGCCATCCAAACTAATACACCAAGCATAATTAAGCCCACCCTAATGAATAATTATTAGGCCACCCACACTAATACATGAAGTATCAGGCCACCCTCACTAATGCACAGAGTATCATGCCACTCACACTAATGCACCAAGTATCATACAACCCACATTAATGTGCCAAGTATCATGCCACTCACATCAATGCACCAAGTATCATGCTCCCCACACTAATGCAACAAGTATCATGCCGTCCACACTAATGCACCAAGTAACATGTCACCCAATCTAATGCACAACGTATCATACCACTCACACTAATGGACAAATTATCTCACCACCAAGCTAATGAACCATGTATCCTGCCATCCTCACTAATGCAACAAGTATCATGCCACCAACACGAATGCACCAAATATCATGCCGTCCATACTAATGCACCAAGTAACATACCACCAATCTTATAAACTTAATAATATGACACCCTCAGTAATGCACTACGCGTTATGGCAACCACACTAATACAAGTATCATGCCGCAAACACTAATGCACCAAGTAATATACCACCACAATAATGCACCAAGTATCATGCCATCCACATTAATGCACAAAGAATCACGCCAACCAAACAAATACACATAATATCATGCCGCCAACACTAATGCACCAAATATCATGTCATCCAAACTAATGCACAAACTGTTATGCCGCCCAAACTAATGCACCAAGTATCATGCCGCCGACACGAAAGCCTCAACTATCATGCCACACATACTAATGCACCAAGCACCATGCCACCCACACTAATGCACCAGGTATCATGCCATCCACTCTAATGCGCCAAGTATCATAACGCCAATGCTAACGCACCAAGCGTTATACCACGCACAATAATGCATAAACTATCATGCCACCAACACAAATGTACCAAGCATCATGTCACGCACACTGATGCACCAAGTATCATACCACCCACAAAAATACACCAAGTATCATGACACCCACACTAATTAACCAAATATCATGCCACTTACAATACTGCACCAAGTATCAAGCCACCCATAATAATGCACCAAATATTATGCCCACTCACTAATGCATTAATTACCATGCCACACAAACTAATCCAACAAGTGTCATGTCGCAAACACTAATTCACCAAGGATCATGCCACTCACGCTAAGGAATCAAGTAAAATGCCACCCAAACTATTGCACCAAGTATCATGCCAGCCACACTAATTCACCAAGTATACTGCTACTCTCATTAAAGCACCAACTGTCATGACAGCCACACTAATGCACAAAATATCATGCCGCCCACATTAATGCACCAGGTACTATAACACCAAACTAATGCATCAGGTATTATGCCACCCACAATAATGCACCAAGTGTAATGGTAACCACACTAATACAGCAAGTATCATGCCACCCACACTAATGCACCAAGTATCATGCCATCCAAACCAATGCATAGAATATCATGAAGCCCACAATAATGAACTAACTATTATGACACCTATACTAATTCACGAGGTATCACGTCACCACACTAATGCACCAAGTATCATGCCTCTCACACTAATGCAACAAATATAATACCACCCACACTAATGCACCAAGTTTCCTGCCACCCTCATTAAAGCACCAAATATCATGCAACCCACAATAATGCACTAAGTATCATACCGCACTCCTTAATGCACCAAGTACCGTAACAAAAGACTAATGCACATAGTATCATGCTCCAACAATAATTCATCAAGTGTGGTGGCATTCGCACAAACACAACAAGTATCATCCCAACCACACTAAAGCAACAAGTATCATGCCACCCTAACTAATGCACCAAGTATTATGGTGCCCACACTAATGCACTAACAATCATGCCACCCATACAAATGCACCAAGTATAATGATATCAACACTAATTCACCAAATATCATGCCACTAACAATACTTCACCAAGTATCAAGCCACCCATGATAATACACCAAGAATCATGCCCCCTCACTAATGCATTAATTCCCATACCACACAAACTAATGCAACAAGTGTCATTCCGGAAACACTAGTGCATCAAGGATCATGCTACTAACACTAAGGCAACAAGTAAAATGCCACCCAAAATATTGCACCAAGTACCATGCCACCCACACTAATTCACCAAGTATTATGCCACCCACACTAATGCACCAAGAATGATGTCACTCACACTAGTGCACCAAATATCATACCACCCACACTAATGCACCAAGTTTCCTGCCACCCTCATCAAAGCACCAAGTATCATGCCAGCCACACTAATGCACAAAGTATCATGCCGTCCACATTAATGCACCAAGTACAATAACACCAAACTAATGCACCAAGTATCATGTCACCCACAATAATGCACCAAGTGTAATGACAACCACGCAAATACAACAAGCATTATGCCACCCACACTGATGAACCAAGTATCATGCCTCTCGAACTAATGCAGCAAGTATCATACCACAGAAAATAATGCACTAAGTATCCTGCCACCCTCTATAAAGCACCCAGTATCATGCCTCCCAAAATAATGCACAAACTGTAATGCCACCTACACTAATACAACAAATATCATGCTACCAACACTAAAACACCAAGTATCATGCCATCCAAACTAATACACCAAGTATCATTAAGCCAACACTAATGAACTAACTACTAGGCCACCCACACTAATACACGAAGTATCATGCCACCCACACTAATGCACAGAGTATCATGCCACTCACACTAATGCACCAAGTATCATACCACCCACATTAATGCACCAAGTATCATGCCACCCATATTAATGCACCAAGTATCATGCTCCCCACACTAATGTACCAACTATCATGCCGTCCACACTAATGCACCAAGTAACATGTCACCCAAACTAATGCACAACGTATCATACCACTCACATTAATGGACCAATTATCTTACCACCAAGCTAATGAACCATGTATCCTGCCATCCTCACTAATGCACCAAGCATCATGCCACCAACACTAATGCACCAAATATCATGCCATTAACTAATGCACCAAGTAACATACCACCAATATTATGAACTTGATAATATGACACCCACAATAATGCACTAAGTGTTATGGCAACCACACTAATACAAGTATCATGCCGCAAACAATTAATGCACCAAGTTTCATGACAACCACATTAATGCACGAAGAATCACGCCAACCAAACAAATACACCTAATATCATGCCGCCAACACTAATGCACCAAATATCATGCCATCCAAACTAATGCACAAACTATTATGCCGCCCACACTAATGCACCAAGTATCATGCCGCCCACACTAATGCATCAAGTATCATGCCGCCTATACTAATGCACCAAGCACCATGCCACCCACACTAATGCACCAGGTATCATGCCATCCACTCTAATGCGCCAAGTATCATAGCACATGCTAACGCACCAAGCGTTATGCCACGCACGCTAATCCATATACTATCATGCCACCAACACAAATGTACCAAGCATCATGTCACGCACACTAATGCACCAAGTATCATGCCACCCACACAAATACACCAAGTATCATGCCATCCACACGAATTCACCAAATATCATGCCACTAACAATACTGCACCAAGTATCAAGCCACCCATGATAATGCACCAAGTACCATGCCGCCCTCACTAATGCATCAATTACCACAATTACCGTGCCACCCACACTAATGCAATAAGTGTCAATGCCGGAAACACTAATACACCAAGGATCATGCCACCAACACTAATGCACTAGGTATCATGCCATCCACTCTATTGCTCCAAGTATCATAGCTCCCATGCTAATCCACCAAGCGTTATGACACACACACTACAGAATCAACTATCATGGCACCCACACAAATGTACCATGTAACATGTCATCCACACTAATGCATTAAGTATCATATCACCCACACAAATACACCAAGTATCATGCCAGCCACACTAATTCACCAAATATCATGCCACTAAGAATACTGCACCAAGTATCAAGATATCCATAATAATGCACCAAGTATTATGCCCACTCACTAATGCATGAATTACCATGCCACACAAACTAACGCAACAAGTGTCATGTCGCAAACACTAATCCACCAAGGATCATGCCCCTCACGCTAAGGAATCAAGTAAAATGCCACCCAAACTATTACACCAAGTATCATGCCAGCCACAATAATTCACCAAGTATCTTGCCACTCTCATCAAAGCACCAAGTGTCATGACAGCCACACTAATTCACAAAATATCATGCCGCCCACATCAATGCACCAGGTACTATAACACCAAACTAATTCACCAGGTATCATGCCACCCATAACAATGCACCAAGTGTAATGACAACCACACTAATACAACAAGTATCCTGCCACCCACACTATTGCACCAAGTATCATGCCATCCAAAGCAATGCATAAAATATCATAAAGCCCACAATGATGAACTAATTATTATGACACCCATACTAATTCACGAAGTATCATGTCACTCACACTAATGCACAAGTATCATGCCACTCACACTAATGCAACAAGTATCATACCACCCACACTAATGCACCAAGTTTCCTGCCACCCTCATTAAAGCACCAAATATCATGCAACCCACAATAATGCACTAAGTATCATACCGCACTCCTTAATGCACCAAGTACCGTAACAAAAGACTAATGCACATAGTATCATGCTCCAACAATAATTCATCAAGTGTGGTGGCATTCGCACAAACACAACAAGTATCATCCCAACCACACTAAAGCAACAAGTATCATGCCACCCTAACTAATGCACCAAGTATTATGGTGCCCACACTAATGCACTAACAATCATGCCACCCATACAAATGCACCAAGTATAATGATATCAACACTAATTCACCAAATATCATGCCACTAACAATACTTCACCAAGTATCAAGCCACCCATGATAATACACCAAGAATCATGCCCCCTCACTAATGCATTAATTCCCATACCACACAAACTAATGCAACAAGTGTCATTCCGGAAACACTAGTGCATCAACGATCATGCTACTAACACTAAGGCAACAAGTAAAATGCCACCCAAAATATTGCACCAAGTACCATGGCAGCCACACTAATTCACCAAGTATTATGCCACCCACACTAATGCACCAAGAATGATGTCACTCACACTAGTGCACCAAATATCATACCACCCACACTAATGCACCAAGTTTCCTGCCACCCTCATCAAAGCACCAAGTATCATGCCAGCCACACTAATGCACAAAGTATCATGCCGTCCACATTAATGCACCAAGTACAATAACACCAAACTAATGCACCAAGTATCATGTTACCCACAATAATGCACCAAGTGTAATGACAACCACGCAAATACAACAAGCATTATGCCACCCACACTGATGAACCAAGTATCATGCCTCTCGAACTAATGCAGCAAGTATCATACCACAGAAAATAATGCACTAAGTATCCTGCCACCCTCTATAAAGCACACAGTATCATGCCTCCCAAAATAATGCACAAACTGTAATGCCACCTACACTAATACAACAAATATCATGCTACCAACACTAAAACACCAAGTATCATGCCATCCAAACTAATACACCAAGTATCATTAAGCCAACACTAATGAACTAACTACTAGGCCACCCACACTAATACACGAAGTATCATGCCACCCACACTAATGCACAGAGTATCATGCCACTCACACTAATGCACCAAGTATCATACCACCCACATTAATGCACCAAGTATCATGCCACCCATATTAATGCACCAAGTATCATGCTCCCCACACTAATGTACCAACTATCATGCCGTCCACACTAATGCACCAAGTAACATGTCACCCAAACTAATGCACAACGTATCATACCACTCACATTAATGGACCAATTATCTTACCACCAAGCTAATGAACCATGTATCCTGCCATCCTCACTAATGCACCAAGCATCATGCCACCAACACTAATGCACCAAATATCATGCCATTAACTAATGCACCAAGTAACATACCACCAATATTATGAACTTGATAATATGACACCCACAATAATGCACTAAGTGTTATGGCAACCACACTAATACAAGTATCATGCCGCAAACAATTAATGCACCAAGTTTCATGACAACCACATTAATGCACGAAGAATCACGCCAACCAAACAAATACACCTAATATCATGCCGCCAACACTAATGCACCAAATATCATGCCATCCAAACTAATGCACAAACTATTATGCCGCCCACACTAATGCACCAAGTATCATGCCGCCCACACTAATGCATCAAGTATCATGCCGCCTATACTAATGCACCAAGCACCATGCCACCCACACTAATGCACCAGGTATCATGCCATCCACTCTAATGCGCCAAGTATCATAGCACATGCTAACGCACCAAGCGTTATGCCACGCACGCTAATCCATATACTATCATGCCACCAACACAAATGTACCAAGCATCATGTCACGCACACTAATGCACCAAGTATCATGCCACCCACACAAATACACCAAGTATCATGCCATCCACACGAATTCACCAAATATCATGCCACTAACAATACTGCACCAAGTATCAAGCCACCCATGATAATGCACCAAGTACCATGCCGCCCTCACTAATGCATCAATTACCACAATTACCGTGCCACCCACACTAATGCAATAAGTGTCAATGCCGGAAACACTAATACACCAAGGATCATGCCACCAACACTAATGCACTAGGTATCATGCCATCCACTCTATTGCTCCAAGTATCATAGCTCCCATGCTAATCCACCAAGCGTTATGACACACACACTACAGAATCAACTATCATGGCACCCACACAAATGTACCATGTAACATGTCATCCACACTAATGCATTAAGTATCATATCACCCACACAAATACACCAAGTATCATGCCAGCCACACTAATTCACCAAATATCATGCCACTAAGAATACTGCACCAAGTATCAAGATATCCATAATAATGCACCAAGTATTATGCCCACTCACTAATGCATGAATTACCATGCCACACAAACTAACGCAACAAGTGTCATGTCGCAAACACTAATCCACCAAGGATCATGCCCCTCACGCTAAGGAATCAAGTAAAATGCCACCCAAACTATTACACCAAGTATCATGCCAGCCACAATAATTCACCAAGTATCTTGCCACTCTCATCAAAGCACCAAGTGTCATGACAGCCACACTAATTCACAAAATATCATGCCGCCCACATCAATGCACCAGGTACTATAACACCAAACTAATTCACCAGGTATCATGCCACCCATAACAATGCACCAAGTGTAATGACAACCACACTAATACAACAAGTATCCTGCCACCCACACTATTGCACCAAGTATCATGCCATCCAAAGCAATGCATAAAATATCATAAAGCCCACAATGATGAACTAATTATTATGACACCCATACTAATTCACGAAGTATCATGTCACTCACACTAATGCACAAGTATCATGCCACTCACACTAATGCAACAAGTATCATACCACCCACACTAATGCACCAAGTTTTCTGCCACCATCATTAATGCACCAAGTATCATGCACCACAATAATGCACCAAGTATCATGCAACTCACAATAATGCACCAAGTATCATACCGCCCTCCTTAATGCACCAAGGACCCTAACACAAAAACTAATGCACCAAGTATCATGCTCCAACAGTAATGCATCAAGTGTAGTGGCATCCACACTAACACAACAAGTATCATGCCACCCACACTAAAGCACCAAGTATCATGCCACCCAAACTAATGCACCAAGTATTATGAGGCCCACACTAATGCACTAACAATACTGCCACCCATACAAATGCACCAAGTATCATGCCACCAACACTTATTCACCAAATATCACGCCACTAACAATGCTGCAACAAGTATCAAGCCACCTATGATAATGCACCAAGTACCATGCCGCCCTGACTAATGCATCAATTACCATGCCTCCCACTCTCCCACTCTAATGCAATGAGTGTCAATGCCGCAAACACTAATACACCAAGGATCATGCCACCCACACTAATGTACCATGTATCATGCTATCCACTCTATTGCGCCAAGTATCATAGCACCCATGCTAATGCACCAAGCGTTATGCCACGCACACTACTGAATCAGTTATCATGGCACCCACACAAATGTACCATGTATCATGTCACGCAAACTAATTCACCAAATAGCTTGCCACTAACAATACTGCACTAAGTATCAAGCCACACATAATAATGCACCAAGCATCATGCCCACTCACTAATGAATTAGATACCATGCTACAAAAACTAGTACAACAAGTGTCATGTCGCAGACACTAGTCCACCAAGGATCATGCCACTCACGCTAAGGAATCAAGTAAAATGCCACCCAAACTATTGCACCAAGTATCATGCTAGCCACACTAATTCACCAAGTATCCTGCCACTCTCATTAAAGCACAAAGTGTCATGACAATCACACTAATGCACAAAGTATCATGCCGCCCACATTAATGCACCAGGTACTATAGCACCAAACTAATGCACCAGGTATCATGCCACCCACAATAATGCACCAAGTGTAATGGTAATCACACTAATACAGCAAGTATCATGCCACCCACACTAATGCACCAAGTATCATACCGCCCTCCTTAATGCACCAAGTATTATACCGCCCTCCTGAATGCACCAAGTACCGTAACAAAAAACTAATGCATCAAGTATCATTCTCCAACAATGATGCATCAAGTGTAGTGGCATCCACACTAACAAAACAAGTATCATGCCACCCACATTAAAGCTCCAAGTATCATTCCACCCAAACTAATGCACCAAGTATTATGAGGCCCACACTAATGCACTAACAATCATGCCACCCACACAAATGCACCAAGTATCATGCCACCAACACTAATTCACCAAATATCATGTCACTAACAATATTGCACCAAGAATCAAGCAACCCATAATAATGCAGCAAGTATCATGCCCCCTCACTAATGCATTAATTCCCATGCCACACAAACTAATGCAACAAGCGTCATTCCGCAAACACTAGTGCATCAAGGATCATGCTACTAACACTAAGGCACCAAGTAAAATGCCACCCAAAATATTGCACCAAGTACCATGCCAGCCACACTAATTCACCAAGTATTATGCCATCCACACTAATTCACCAAGAATGATGTCACTCACACTTGTGCACCAAGTATGATACCACCCACACTAATGCACCAAGTATCCTGCCACCCTCATCAAAGCACCAAGTATCATATGAGCCACACTAGTGCACAAAGTATCATACCACCCACGATAATGCACCAAGTGTAATGGCAACCACACAAATACAAAAAGTATTATGGCACCCACACTACTGCACCAAGTATTATGCCACCCAAAGCAATGCATAAAGTATCATGAAGCCGAAACTAGTGAACTAACTATTATGATACTCATAATAATTCACGAAGTATCATGCCACCCATATTAATGCACCAAGTATCATACCACCCACACTAATGCACCAAGTGTCCTGCTACCCTCATTAAAGCGCCAAGATCATGCAACCCATAATAATGCATCAAGTATCATTCCACCAACCTTAATGCACCAAGTACCGTAACAAAAAAAACTAATGCACCAAGTATCATGGTACCCACAATAATGCATCGAGTGTAGTGGCATCCACATTAATACAACAAGTATCATGCCACCCACACTATAGCACCAAGAATCATCCCACCCAAAGTAATGCACCAAGTATCATGAAGCCCACACTAATGCTCTAACAATCATGCCACGCACACTAATGCACCAAGTATCATGCCACTTACACTAATGCACCAAGCATGATACCACCCACACTAATACACCATATATCATGCCACCCACACTAATGCACCAAGTATTAATTCACCCACGCTAATGCACCAAGTATCATGCTCCCCACACTAAAGCATGAACTATAATGCCGCCCACACTAATGCACCAAGTATCATGCCGCCCACACTAATACATCAAGTATCATGCCGCCCACACTAATGCACCAAGCTCCATGCCACCCGCAGTAATGTATCAAGTATCATGCCCTTCATTTTAATGCGCCACGTACCATAACATCCATGCTAATGCACCAAACGTTATGCCACACACACTAATGCGTCAACTATCATGCCTCCCACACAAATGTACCACGTATCATGTCACCCACATTAATGCACCAATTATCATGACACCCACACAAACGCACCAAGTATCTTGCCACCAACACTAATTCACCAAATATCATGCCACTAACAATACTGCACCAAGTATCAAGCCACCCATGATAATGTACCAAGTATCATGTCGCCCTCCTGATGCACAATTACCATGCCACCCACACTAATGCAACAAGTTTTATGCCTCAAACATTAATGCACCAAGGATCGTGCCATCCTCACTAAGGCACCAAGTAAAATGCCACCCAAACTATTGCAACAAATATAATGCAAGCCACACTGATTCACCAAGTATTATGTCACCCATTCCAATGCATCAATAATGATGTCACTCACACTAATGCACCAAGTATCATACCACCCACACTAATGCACCAAGTATCTTGCCACCCTCATTAAAGCACCAAGAATCATGCCAGCCACACTAATGCACAAAGTATCATGCCGCCCATTACAGTGCACCAAGTATCATTATAGCACCAAGTATCATGACACCCACAATAATGCACCAAGTATCATGCCGCCCACATTAATGCACAAAGTACCTTAGCAAAAAAAATAATGCGCCAAGTATCATGCCACCCACAATAATGCACCAAGTGTAATGGCACCAACACTAATACAACAAGTATCATACCACCCACACTAAAGCACAAAGTATCATGCCACCCAAACTAATGCACCAAGCATGATGAAGCTCACAGTAATGCAATAGCTATCATGCCACCCATACCAATGCACGAAGTGTCATGCCACCCACACTAATGCACCAAGTATCATGCCACTCACACTAATGCACCAAGTATTATGCCGCCCACACTAATGCACAAGTACCATGCCACTCAAATTAATGCACAAAGTATCATGACACTCACACTAATACACCAAGTATCATACCACCACACTAGTGATCCATGTATGCTGTCATCCTCACTAATGCACCAAGCATCATGCAACCCATAATCATGCATCAAGTATCATGCCATCCATACTAATGCAACAGGTACCATACCATCAAACGTATGAACTTAGTAACATGACACCCATAATAATGCACCAAGTGTAATGGCGACCACACGAATACAAGTATCATGCCGCAAACACTAATGCACAAGGTAAAATACCACAATAATCATGCACCAAGTATCATGCCAACTACAATATTGCACGAAGAATCACGCCAACCACACTAATACACCAATTATCATGCCGCCAACACTAATGCACCAAGTATCATGCCACTCACGCTAATTCACCAACTATTATGCCGCCCACACTAATACACCAAGTCTCATTGCACAGACACTAATGCATCAAGTATCATGCCACCCACACTAATGCACTAAGTATCATGCTCCCCACTCTAGTGCACCAAGTATTATACTCTCCACACTAATGCACCAAGTATTATACCGCCCACACTAGTGCACTAAGTACCATTCCACCCAAATTTATGCACAAATTATCATGACACTCACACTAATGCACAAAGTGTCACCCCACCAAACTAATGAGCCATGTATCCAGCCATCCTCACTAAAGCACCAAGCATCATGCCACCAGCACTAATGCACTAAGTATCATGCCGTCCATACTAATTCACCAAGTACCATACCACCAAACTTATGAGCTTAGTAATATGACGCCCACAATAATGCTCCATTTGTAATGGCACCCACACAAATACAAGTATCATGCCGCAATCACTAATGCACCAAGTAATATACTACCACAATAATGCTCCAAGTATCATGCCAATCACACTAATGCACGAAGAATCACGTCAACCACAGTAATGCACCAAGTATCATGCCACCCAAACTAATGCACCAACTATTATGCCGCCCACACTAATGCACCAAGTATCATGCCACTTACACTAATGCACCAAGTATGATATCACCCACACTAATACACCAAGTATCATGCCACCCACAGTAATGCACCAAGTATCATGCCATCCACAGTAATGCACTAAGTATTATGCTCCCCACACTAATGCACCAACTATTATGCCGCCCACACTAATGCACCAAGTATCATGCTGGCCACACTAATACATCAAGTATCATGCCGCCCACACTAACGTACCAAGCACCATGCCACCCACACTAATACATCAAGTGTCATGCCACCCACACTAATGCGTCAACTATCATGCCTCCCACACAAATGTACCAAGTATCATGTCGCCCACACTAATGCACCAAGTATCATGCCACCCACACAAATGCACCAAGTATCATGCCACCCATACTAATTCACCAAATATCATGCCACTAACAATACTGCACCAAGTATCAAGCAACCTAAGCTATTGTACTAAGTATCATATCGCCCTCACTAATGCATAAATTACTATGACACTCACACAAATGCGCCAGATGTCATGCGTCAAACAATAATGCTCCAAGAACCATGCCACACACACTAATGCACCAGGTATCATGGCACCCATGCTTATGCACCAAGTATCATGCCACACACACACTAATGCACCAACGATCATGCCACCCACACTAATGCATCAAGTATAATGTCACCTACACTAATGGAACAAGTATCATAAAGCCCACTCTAATGCACTAACTATCATGCCACCCGCACTAATGCACCAAGTATCATGCCTCTCACACTAATGCACCAAGTATCATACCACCTATACTAATGCACCTTGTATCCTGCCACCCTCACTATTGTACCAATTATCATGCTACCCACACTAGTACCTTATGTATTATGGCGCCAACAATAATGCACCAAGTATCATGGCACAAATGCTAATGCACCAAGTATCATGTCACCCAAACTAATGAACCAACTATCATGCCACCGACACTAATGAACCAAGTATCATAAAACGCACACAAATGCACCAAGTATAGTGCCACCCACACTAATGCAGCAAGTATCATGCCACTAACACTGCTGCACCAAATATCATGCTATTGAAGTTAATGCACCACGTATCATGCCTCCCACACTAATGAATCAAGTATCATGTCACCCACACTAATAGCATCAATTGTCATGCCACCCACACTAATGCACCAAGAACCATTACACCCCCACTAAGGCACTAAGTACCATGCTACCCAAACTAATGTACCAAGTATGATGTCACCCGCACTAATGCCCAAAGTATCATGCGACCCACACTAATGCACCAAGCATTATGCCACCAACACTAATGTAAAAAGTATCATGCCACTCGCCCTAATGCATCAACAATCATACCACCGACACTAATGTACCAAGTAACATGCCACCAACACTAATGTCCAAGTATCATGCCACCCACACTAATACACCAAGTACAATGGCACCCACACTAATACACCAAGTATCATGCCGCCCACACTAATGCACAAAGTAACATACCACCCACACTAATACACCAAGTATCATGCCGCCCACACTAATGCACGAAGAATCACGCAACTCACACTAATGCACCAAGTATCATGGTACCAACACTTATGCACCAAGCATCATGGCACCCAAACTAATGCACCAAGTATTATGCCGCCCACACTAATGCAGCAAGTATCATGCCTCCGACACTAATGCACCAAGTATCATGCAGCCTACACTAATGCACCAAGCACCATGCCACCCACACTAATGCACCAAGTATCATGCCATCAACACTGATGCACCAAGAATCATGGCACCCATGCTAATGCACCATGTATCATTCCACACACGCTAATGAATCAACTATCATGCCACCCACACAAATGCTCCAAGTATCATGTCACCCACACTAATGCATCAAGTATCATGCCACAAACACATATGTACCAAGTATTAAGCCACCCACACTGATTCACAAAATTTCATGCAATTAACAATACTGCACCAAGTATCAATCCACCCAAGATAATGCACCAAGCATCATGCCACCCTCACTAATGCATTAGTTTGGATGGCATGATACTTGCAGCATTAGTGTGGGTGGCATGATACTTGGTGTATTATTGTGGATGCCATTACACTTGGTGCATTATTGTGAGTGGCATGATACTTGGTGCATTAGTTTCGTTGAATGATACTTGGTGCTTTAGTGTGGGCGGCATGATACTTGGTGCATTAGTTTGGGTGTTATGATACTTGGTGCATTAGTGAGGGTCGCAGGATACTTGTTGCATTAGTGTGGGTGGTATGATACTTGGTGCATTAGTGTGAGTGGCATGATAGTTGGTATATTAGTGTGGGCGGCATAATACTTGTGGCGTTAGTGTACGTGGCATGATACTTGATGCATTAGTGTGGTTGCTATCATACTTGGTGCATTAGTGTGGTTGCTATCATACTTGGTGCATTAGTTTGGTTGTCATGATATTTGGTGTCTTAGTTTGGGTGGCATGGTGCTTGGTGCATTAGTGTGGGCGACATGATACTTGGTGCATTAGTGTGAGTGGCATGGTAATTGATGCATTTATGAGGGCGGCAGGATCTTTGATGCATTAATTTTGGGTGACATGATACTTGGTGCAGTAGTGTTAAAAGCATGATACTTGGTGCATTAGTATGGGTGGCATGATACCTGGTATATCATTTTGGGTGGCATGATACTTGGTGCAGTTGTGTGGGTACCATGACACCTGGTTCATTAGTGTGGGTGATAATGTACTTGATGCATTTGTGTGAGTGACATGATATTTGGTGCATTAGTGTGGGTGGCATGATACTTCGTGTATGAGTATCATGCCACCCACCGTAATGTACCAAGTATCATGCTACTAACACTACTGCACCAAGTATCATGTTACCCAAGGTAATGCATCAAAGATCATGCCGCCCTCAATAATGCATCAATTATCATGTCAGACTTACTAATATACCAAGTGTTATGCCGCCCACACTAATGCACCAAAGACCATGCCATCCACACTACGGCACCAAGAATCATTTCAACCAAACCAATGCACCAAGTATGATAGCACCCACACTAGTGCACCAAGCATCATGCCACCTACACTAATGCACCAATTATTATGCCACTCACGCAAATATACCAAGTATCAAGCCACTCATACTAATTCACCAAGTATCATACAACAGAGACCAATGCACCAAGTATCCTACAACTCTCGCTAAGGCTCCAAGTCTCATACCACCCACACTAATGCAACAAGTATCATGCGACTCACGCTAATGCACCAAGTATCATACCACCAGACTAATGCACCAAGTATCATGCCACTCAAAAATAATGCATCAAGTGTAATGGCACCCACAATAATACACCAAGTACTACTCCACCAACACTAATTCACCAAGTATTATACCACCCACACTAATGCACTAAGTATCATGAAGCCCACACTAATGCACTACCTATTATGCCACCCACACTCATACACAAAGTAACATGCAACCCACAATAATGCACCAAGTATCATGTCACCCAAAATAATGCACCAATTATCATATCACCCACACTAATGAACCAAGTGCCATGGCACCCATACGAATGTATGAGGGGGTCACGCCACCCACACTAATGGACCAGGTATGATGGCTCCCAAACTAATGCATCAAGTATCATGAAGCCCACACAAATGCACTATCAAGATAACCACAGTAATGCACCCAGTATAATGGCACCCACACTAATGCACCAAGTATCATGGTACCCGCACTAATGCACCAAGTATAATGACACTAACACTACTGCACTAAATATTATGCCACAGAAAATAATGCACCAAGTATTATACCGCACACGCTAATTCATCAAGTATCTTACTACCCACAATGCCCCAATTTTCATGCCGCCTACACTAGTGCACAAAGTATCATGCCAAACATACTGAGGCACCAAGTATTATGCCACTCACACTAATGCTCCAAGTATCATGGCACCCACACAAATACACCGAGTGTCATGCCACCCACACTAATACACCAACTATCATAACACCCACACTAATACACTAAGTATCAGGCTACCCAGACAAATGCACCAAGTATTATGCCACTTACACTAATGCACCAAATATCACCCCACTCACATTAATGCACCAAGTATCATAATACACCAGTAATGCCTCAAGTATCATGCCAACAACACTAATGCACTAAGTATCATGCCTCCCACATAGTGCACCAAGTATCATGTCGCCCACACTAATGCATCAAGTATCATGCCACCCATACTAATGCACCGAGTATCATGCCCCCCAAAATAATGCACCAAGTATCATCCTAAACACACTAATGCACCAAGTATCATGCCGCCCACACTAATGCACTAAGTATAATGCCACCCACACTAGCAAGTATTCATGTCATCCACACTAATGCACCAAGTATCATGCTACCCAGACAAATGCATCAAGTATTATGCAACCCACACTAATAAACAATCATCATGCCACCCACACTAATGCACCAAGTATCATGCCACGTACAATGTGCACAAAATATGATGCCACCCACACTATTGCACCAAATATCATGAAACCCACACTAATGCACCAAGTATCATGGCACACACACACCAATGCACAAAGTATTATGCCACCCAAACTAATGTGCTAAGTATCATGGCACCCACACTAATGCACCATGTACCATGCCACCCACAATAATGCATCAAGTATAATGCCATCCACAATATTACATCAACTATCATACTAACCATACTAATTCACCAAGTAGCATGCCATCCACACCAATTGCACCAAGTATCATGCCACGCACACTAATGCATCAAGTACCATGCCCACAAAATAATGCACCAAGTATCATGCCAACCACACTAATACACTAAGTATCATGCCATCCACACTGATACACAAAATATCATACCACCTACAATAATGCACTAAGCAAAATGGCACCCACACTAATACACCATATATCATGCCACCGACATTAATGCACCAAATACTATGCCATCCACACTTAATGCACCAAGTATCATGCCACACCAAAAAGTCCTCCAAGTATCATTCCACCCACACTAATGCACCAAGTATCATGCCACCCAATATAATGCACTAAGTATAATGCTACACACACTAATGCACCAAATATCATGCCGCCCACACTAATGTATTAAGAATAATGCCACCCACACTTCTGCAGCAAGTATCATGCTAACCACATTAATGCACGAAGAATCATGCCAACCACACCTATACAACAAGTATCATGCCGCCAACACTTATGCACTATGTATCATGCTACCCAAGGAAATGCACCAAGTATCATGTCCCCCACACTAATGTACCAAGTATCATGCCACCAACATATTTATACCAAGTATTATGCCATTCACACTGATTCACCAAATTTTATGCCACTAACAGTACTACACCAATTATCAATCCACCCAAGATAATACACCAAGCATCATGCCGCCCTCACTAATGCATTTGTTTGGGTGGCATGATACTTGGAGCATTAGTGTGGGTGGCATGGTACTTGGTGTATTATTGTGGGTGTCATTACACTTGGTGCATTATTGTGGGTGGCATGATACTTGGTGCATTAGTTTCGTTGTATGGTACTTGGTGCTTTAGTGTGGGCGGCATGATACTTGGAGCATTAGTGTGGTTGTTATGATACTTGGTGCATTAGTGAGGGTCGCATGATATTTGTTGCATTAGTGTGGGTGGTATGGTACTTGGTGCATTAGTGTGAGTGGCATGATAGTTGGCATATTAGTGTGGGTGGCATTGTATTTGTTGCATTAGTGTAGGTGGCATGATACTTGGTGCATTAGTGTGGGTGCTATCATATTTGGTGCATCAGTTTGGTTGGCATGATACTTGGTGCCTTAGTGTGGGTGGCATGGTCCTTCGCGCATTAGTGTGGGCGGGATGACACTTGATGCCTTAGTGTGGGTGGCATGGTAATTGATGTATTACTGAGTGCGGCATGATCTTTGATGCATTACTTTGGGTAGCTTGATACTTGTTGCAGTATTGTTAGTAGCATAATACTTGGTGCATTAGTGTGGGATGGCATGATACTTGGTGCAATTGTGTGGGTGCCATGACACTTGGCTCATTAGTGTGGATGATATGATTATTGGTGCTTTAGTGTGAGTGGCATGATACTTGGTATACTAGTGTTGGCGGCATAATGCCTGGTGCATTAATGTAGATGGGATGATACTTGGTGCATTAGTGAGGGTGTTATCATACTTGGTGCATTAGTTTCGTTGGCATGATACTTGGTGCTTTAGTGTGGGTGGTATGGTACTTGGTGCATTAGTGTGGACGACATGGTGCTTGATACATTAGTGTGAGAGGCATGATACTTGGTGCATCAGTGAGTGTAGCAAGATACTTGGTGCATTAGTGTGGGAGTTATGATACTTGGTGCATTATTGTGAGTGGAATAATGCTTGGCGCATTAGTGTGGGTAGCTTAATTCTTGGTGCATTAGTGTGGGTGGCATGATTCTTGGTCCATTAGTGTGGTTGGCATAATACTTGGTGCATTAGTGTGGGTGGCATGATACTTGGTGTATTTCTGTGGGTGCCATGGTATATGGTGCACTAATTTCGGTGGCATCATACTTGGTACCTCAGTTTGTTT
The DNA here is from genome assembly GCF_036320965.1 of Panulirus ornatus. Lineage (NCBI taxonomy): Eukaryota > Metazoa > Arthropoda > Malacostraca > Decapoda > Palinuridae > Panulirus > Panulirus ornatus. The sequence continues at coordinate 2,893,208 of NC_092256.1, read as the reverse complement.
GTCATGGTATTTGGTGCATTGGTGTGGGCGGCATGACAATTGGGTCATTAGTGTGGGCGGCATGACAATTGGGTCATTAGTGTGTGTGGCAAGATACTTGATGCATTAGTGTTTACGGCATGATACTTGGTGCAGTATTTTGGGTGGCATGATACTTGGCGCAGTAGTTTTAGTGTCATGATACTTGGTGCATTAGCTTGGGTGGCATCATACTTGATACATTAGTGTGGGTGCCGTTATGCTTGGTGCATTATTGTAGGTGGCATGATAATTCATTTGTGTGGGCTTCATGATGCTTGATGCATTAGTTTGGGTGCCACTATACTTGGTGCATTAGTGTGGTTGGCGTGATACTTAGTTAATTGATGTGGGTGATGTGATACTTGGTGCATTAGCGTGAGTGGCATGATACTTGGTGCAATTGTGTGGGTGCCATGACACTTGGCTCATTAGTGTGGGTGATATGATTATTGGTGCTTTAGTGTGAGTGGCATGATACTTGGTATACTAGTGTTGGCGGCATAATGCCTGGTGCATTAATGTAGATGGGATGATACTTGGTGCATTAGTGTTGGTGTTATCATACTTGGTGCATTAGTTTCGTTGGCATGATACTTGGTGCTTTAGTGTGGGTGGTATGGTACTTGGTGCATTAGTGTGGGCGACATGGTACTTGATACATTAGTGTGAGAGGCATGATACTTGGTGCATCAGTGAGTGTAGCAAGATACTTGGTGCATTAGTGTGGGAGTTATGATACTTGGTGCATTATTGTGAGTGGAATAATGCTTGGCGCATTAGTGTGGGCAGCTTAATTCTTGGTGCATTAGTGTGGGTGGCATGATTCTTGGTCCATTAGTGTGGTTGGCATAATACTTGGTGCATTAGTGTGGGTGGCATGATACTTGGTGTATTTGTGTGGGTGCCATGGTATATGGTGCACTAATTTCGGTGGCATCATACTTGGTACCTCAGTTTGTTTGTCATGGTATTTGGTGCATTGGTGTGGGCGGCATGACAATTGGGTCATTAGTGTGGGCGGCATGACAATTGGGTCATTAGTGTGCGTGGCAAGATACTTGATGCATTAGTGTTTACGGCATGATACTTGGTGCAGTATTTTGGGTGGCATGATACTTGGCGCAGTAGTTTTAGTGTCATGATACTTGGTGCATTAGCTTGGGTGGCATCATACTTGATACATTAGTGTGGGTGCCGTTATGCTTGGTGCATTATTGTAGGTGGCATGATAATTCATTTGTGTGGGCTTCATGATGCTTGATGCATTAGTTTGGGTGCCACTATACTTGGTGCATTAGTGTGGTTGGCGTGATACTTAGGTAATTGATGTGGGTGATGTGATACTTGGTGCATTAGCGTGAGTGGCATGATACTTGGTGAATTAATGTGGATGGCATGATACTTCGTGTATGAGTGTGAGTGGCATGATAGTTAGCGCGCTAGTGTGGGCTTCATGATACTTGGTGCAATAGTTTGTGTGGCATCATACTTGGGGCATTAGTATGGGAGGTATGATTCTTGGTGTATTATGTTGGGTTCTATTACACCTGGTGCATTATCTTGGGTGGCACGATACTTGGTGCATTAGTTTGGTGGTATGGTACTTGGTGCATTAGTGTGGCCTGCCTGATATTTGGCGCATTAGTTGGTTCATCAGTGTGAGTGGCATGATACTTGGTATATTAGTGTGGGTGACACAATACTTGGTGCATTAGTGCAGGTGGCATGATACTTGGTGCATTAGTGTGGTTACTATCATACTTGGTGAATTAGGTTGGTTGGCATAATACTTGGTGCCTTAGTGTGGTTGGCATGGTCCTTGGTGCATTAGTGTGGACGACATGACAATTGGTGCATTAGTGTGGGTGGTATGGTAATTGATGTATTTATGAGGGCGGCATGATCTTTGGTGCAGTAGTGTTAGTGGCATGATACTTGGTACATTAGTATGGGTAGTATGTCGCTCTCAATAATGGATCAATTACTATGCCACCCACAGTATTGCGCCAAGTGTAATGGCACCCACAATAATACACCAAGCATCATGCCACCCACACAAATGCACCAAGTATGATGCCACTCAAACTAAAGCACCAAGTATCACTAAGATGAAACTAATGCACTACCTATCATGCCACCCACACTCATACACGAAGTATCATGCCCCCACACAAATGCACCAAGTATCATACCACTCACACTAATGCACCACGTATCATATCATCTACTCTAATGAACCAAGTGTCATGGCACCCACGAAAATGTTCCAATTAAAATACCACCCACAATGATATACCAAGTATCATGCCACCCACACTGTGGTACCAAGTATTATGCCACTAACACTACTGCACTAAGTATCATGCCACTGAAGGAAATGCACCAACGATAATGCCGCGCTCAATAATGCATCAATTACCATGCCACCCACACTAATGCACCAAGTGTTATGCCCCCAAAACTATTGCACCACGTGTTATGCCGCCAACACTAATGCACCAAGGACCATGCCACTCACGCTAAGCCACAAAGTATCATCCCAACTTAACTAATGCACCAAGTATGATAGCACCCACACTAACGCACCAAGTATCATGCCACCTACACTAATGCAACAAGTATCATGCCACCAATATTAATATACCAAGTATCATGTCACTCACACGAATGAGCCAAGTATCATACCACCCACACTAATGCACCAAGTATTCTGTTACCATTACTAATGTACGAAGTATCATACCACCCACGCTTATGCACCAATTATCATACCGTCCAAACTAATGCACCAAGTATCGTGCCATCCACAGTAATGCAATTGGTGTAATAGTACCCACAATAATACAGTAAGTATCATGCCACCCATACTAATGCACCAAGTATGATGCCACCCTAACTAATGCATCAAGTATCATGAAGCCCACACTAACGCACTATCATGCCACCCACACTCATACATGAAGTGTCGTGCCACCCACACTAATGCACTAAGTATCATGCCACTCACACTAATGCACCAAGTATCATATCACCCACAGCAATGAACCAAGTATCACGCCGCCCTCACCAATGCACCAAGCATGATGTCACCCAAACTAATCCATCAAGTAACATGAAGCCCACACAAATACATTATAATGCCAACCACAATAATGCACCAAGCATAACGGCACCCACAGTAATGCACCAAGTATCATGCCACCCACACTAATGTACCAAGGATCATGACGCTAACAATACTGCACCAAATATCATGCCACCCAAAATACTGCACCAAGTATTATACCATACACTCTAATGCATCAAGGATCCTGCCACCCACACAAATGACCCAATTATCATGCCACTCACACCAATGCACCAAGTACCATGCCAAGCAAACTGAGGCAACAAGTATCATGCTGCCGAAATTAATGCACCATGTATCATGGCACCCACACAAATACATCAAGTATCATGCTACCCACACTAATTCACTAAGTATCATGCCACCCACCCTAATGCACCAATAATCATGCCAACCACAGTAATGAACCAAGAATTAAGCTATCCCACACTAATGCACCAAATATCAATCCACTCACAATAATGCACCAAGGATAATAACACCAACACTAATACACCAAGTATCCTGCCACACTCACTGATGCACCAAGTATCATGCCTCCCACACAAATGCACCAAGTACCATACCACCAAACGAATGCAACAAGTATCATACGACCCACAATAATGCACCAAGTGTAAATACATCCACACCAATACACCAAGTATCATGCCACCCACACTAATGCACCAAGTATGATGTCACACAAACTAATGCACCGAGTATCATAAAGCCCACACTGTTGCACTAATTATCATACCACCCACAGTAATGCACGAAGTATCATGCCACCCACACGAATGCACCAAGAATCATGCCGCGCACACTAATACACCAAGTATCATCTCACTCGCACTAATGCATCAAGTATCATAACACCCACAGTAATGCAATTAGCATCATGCCACCCAAAGTAATGCAACAAGGATCATGCCGCCCACACTAATGCACCAAGTGTCATGCCACTCGCACTAATGCATCAAGTATTATGCAACCCACACTAATGCACCAAGTATCATGCCACTCACACTAATGCATGAAATATCATACCACACACATTAAGGCATCAAGTATCATTTTACCCAAACTTATGCACCAAGTATTATGCCACCCGCAGTAAAGCACCAAGAATCATGCCACCAACAAAAATGCACCAAGAAATAAGCTACCCACACTAATGCACCAAGTATCCTGCCACACTAAGTGATGCACCATGTATCATAACACCCACACTAATGCACCAAGTATCCTGCCACACTAAGTGATGCACCAAGTATCATGCCTCTCACACTAAAGCGCCAAGTATCACATCGCCCACACTAATGCACCAAGTGCCATACCACCAAACGAATGCACCAAGTATCATACGACCCACAAAAATGCACCAAGTGTAAATGCATCCACAGTAATACACCAAGTATCATGCCACCCACACTAATACACCAAGCATAATGCCACACAAAGTAATGCACCAATTATCATGAAGCCCACACAAATACACTATTATGCCACCCACAATAATGCACCAAGCATAACGGCACCCATAGTCATGCACCAAGTATCATGCCGCCCACACTAATGCACCAAAAATCATGACACTAACACTACTGCACGAAGCATTATGCCGTACACACTAATGTATCAAGTACCCTGCCACCCACACAAATGACCCAACTGTTATGCCGCTCACACCAATAAACCAAGTACCATGCCAAACAGAGGCAACAAGTATCATGCTACCGAAATTAATGCACCATGTATCATGGCACCCACACAAATACACCAAGTGTCATGCCACCCACACTAATGCTCTAAGTATTATGCCATTTACACTAATGCAACAGCTATCAATCCACCCACACTAAGGCAACAAATATCATGCTACCCACAATAACATAACAACTATCATGCCACCCACACTAATGCACCACGTATCATGCCACCCACACTAATGCACCAAGTATCATCCATCCAAACTAATGCACCAGGCATCATGGCACCTACACTAATGCACCATGTACTATGCCACCCACACTAATGCACCAAGTATTATGCCACCCACACTAATATATCAAGTATCATACCTTCCACACTAATGCACCAAGTATCATGCCACCCAAAAACTGCACCAAGTATCATGCCACCCCATAAACTGGACCAAGTATCATGCCACCCACACTAATGCACCAAGTATCATAACACCCAAAATAATTCACCAAGTATCATGCTACGCACACTATTCCACCAAGTACATGCCGCCCACACTAATGAATTGAGTATAATGCCACCCACACCACTGCAGCAAGTATCATGCTAACCACACTAATGCACGAAGAATCATGCCAACCACACCAATACACCAAGTATCATGCCGCCAACACTTATGAACCAAGTATCATGCTACCCAAAGAAATGCGCCAAGTATCATGTCACCCTCACTAATGTACCAAGTATCATGCCACCAACATATATATACCAAGTACTATGCCATTCACACTGATTCACCAAATTTCATGCCACTAACAATACTGCACCAAGTATCAAGCCACACAAGATAATGCACCAAGCATCATGCTGCCCTCACTAATGCATTAGTCTGGGTGGCATGATACTTGGGGCATTATTGTGGGTGGCATGATACTTGGTGTATTATTGTGGGTGCCATTACACTTAGTGCATTATTGTGCGTGGCATGATACTTGGTGCATTAGTTTCGTTGGTGCTTTAGTGTGGGCGGCATGATACTTGATGCATTAGTGTGGGTGTTATGATACTTGGTGCATTAGTGAGGGTCGCATGATACTTGTTGTATTAGTGTGGGTGGTATGGTTCTTGGTGTATTAGTGTGAGTGGCATGATAGTTGGCATATTAGTGTGGGCGGCATAATACTAATTGCATTAGTGTACGTGGCATGATACTTGGTGCATTACTGTGGAGGCTATCATACTTGGTGCATCACTTTGCTTGGCATGATACCTGGTGCCTTAGTGTGGGTGGCATGGTGATTGGTGCATTAGTGTGGGTCGGATGACACTTGGTGCCTTAGTGTGGGTGGCATTGTAACTGATGCATTATTTAGGGCAACATGATATTTGGTGCATTACCTTGGGTGGCTTGATACTTGGTGCAGTATTGCTAGTGGCATGATACTTGGTACATTAGTGTGGTTGGTATGATACTTGGTGCTTTAGTGTGGGTGGCATGATACTTGGTGCATTTGTGTGGATGCAATGACACTTGGTTCATTAGTGTGGGTAATATGATAATTGGTTCTTTAGTGTGAGTGGCATGATACTTGGTATGTTAGTGTTGGCGGCATAATACCTGGTGCATTAATGTAGATGGGATGATACTTGGTGCATTAGTGTGGGTGTTATCATTCTTGATGCATTAGTTTGGTTGGCATGATACTTGGTGCTTTAGTGTGGGTGGTATGGTATTTGGTGCATTGGTGTGGGCGGCATGACAATTGGGTCTTTAGTGAGCATGCCAAGATATTTGATGCATTAGTATTTACGGCATGATTCTTGGTGCAATATTTTGGGTGCCATGATACTTGGTGCAGTAGTATTATTGTCATGATACTTGATGCATTAGCTTGAGTGGCATGATACTTGGCACATTATTGTGGGTGCCGTTAAGCTTTGTGCATTATTGTAGGTGGCATGATAGTTCATTTGTGTGGGCTTAATGATACTTGATGCATTAGTTTGGGTGCCACCATACTTGGCGCATTAGTGTGGGTGGCGTGATACTTGGTGAATCAATGTGGGTGGCATGATATTTCGTGTATGAGTGTGAGTTGCATGATAGTAAGTGCATTAGTGTGGGCTTCATGATACTTGGTGCATTAGTTTGTGTGGCATTATACTTAGGGCATTAGATATGGGTGGTGTGATTCTTGGTGTATTATTGTGGGTTCTATTACACCTGGTGCATTAATGTGGGTGGCACAATACTTGGTGCATTAGTTTAGTGGTATGGTACTCGGTGCATTAGTGTGGCTGGCCTGATACTTGGCACATTAGTGTGGGTGGTATGATACCTGGTGCATTAGTGAGGGTCAGAGGATTCTTGGTGCAATAGTGTGGGTGGGATGATACTTGGTTCATTATTATCATGCCACCAACACTTATGACCCAAGTATCATGCTGCCAACACTAATAAACCAAGTATCATTCAACCCACACCACTGCACCAAGTATCCTGCCTCCCAAAGTAATGTACCAAGTATTATGCCTCCCACACTAATGCAACAAGTATCATGCCACCCACATTAATGCACCAAGCATCATGGAGCTCCTAAACTAATGAAAAAAATTATCATGCCACCCACACTAATGCAACGAGTATCAAGAACCCCACTCTAAAGCACCTAGTATCAAGTCACCCACACAGATGAACCAAGTACCATGCCGCCTACACTAATGCATCACGTATCATGCTACTCGCACTAATGTACCAAGTATCATGCCACCAACACTTATGACCCAAGTATCATGCTACCAACACTAATAAACCAAGTATCATTCAACCCACACTAATGCACCAATTATCATGCCTCCTAAACTAATGCACCAAGTATTATGCCTCCCACACTAATACACCAAGTATCATGCCTCGCGCACTAATGCAACAAGTATCATGCCACCTACACTAATGCTCAAACTACCATGCTACCAACACTAATGCAACAAGTATCATGCCACCCACACTAATGTACCAAGCATCAAAGCACATATGCTAATGCACTAAGAATCATGCCACACACACTAATCCATCAACTATCATGCTACCCACACAATTGCACCTAGAATCTTGGTACCCTTGCTAATGCACCAAGTATCATGTCACCCACACTAATGCACCAAGCTTCATGCCACCTAAACTAATATACCAATTATCATGCCACTAACACTATTGCACCAAGAATCATGCCACCCAAGCTAATGCTCCAAAGATCATTCCGCCCTCAATAACGCATAAATTACCATGCCACCCACACAAATGTACCAAGTGTAATGCCGTCCCACACTAATACACCAGGGACCATGCCAACCAAACTAAGGCACAAAGTATCTTGCCAACCAAACTAATGCACAAAGTATGATAGCACACACAGTAATGCATCAATTGTCATGCCACCCACACTAATGCACCAAGTATTATGCCAATCACACTGATGCACCAAGTATCATGCCGCTCATGCTAAAGCACCAATTATCATACCACCCACACTAATGCACCAAGTATCCTGCGACCCTCACTAATACACCAAGTATCGTACCACCCATACTAATGCACCAAGTAACATGCCTTCCACACTAATGCACTAAGTACCAACCACCAAACTAATGAACCAAGCATCATGCCACCTACAATAATGCACCAACTGTAATTGCACCCACAATAATACACCAAGTATCATGACACCCAAACTAATGTGCCAAGTATGATGCCACCCAAACTGATACACCAAGTATCATGTAGCCCACACTAATGCACTAACTATCATGCCACCCACACGCATACACGAAGTATCCTGCCACCAACACTGATGACCAAGTATCATCTCACTCACACTAATGCACCAATTATCATTTCACCCACATTAATGAACCAAGTGTCATGGTACCCAAACAAATGAACCAAGTATCACGCCACCTACACTAATACACCAAGTATGATGGAACCCAAACTAATGCATCAAGTATCACTGAAGCCCACACAAATGCACTATCACGCCACCCATAATAATGCACCAAGTATATTGACACCCACACTGATGCAACAAGTATCAAGTCACCCACACTAATGCACCAAGTATCATGACACTAACACTACTGCACCAAGTATCATGCCACCCATGATAATGCACCAAGTATTATGACGGGCACACTATTACATCAAGTATCTTTCCACCAACACTAATGCATCAAGTATCTTTCCACCCACATTAATGCACCAGGTACCATGCCACCCAATTTGAGGCACCAAGTATCATGACACCGAAAGTAATGCACCAAGTATCATGGCACCCACACAAGTACACGAAGTTTCATGCCACCCACACTAATGCATCAAGAATCATGCCACCCACAATAATGCACCAAGATTTAAGCTACCCACACTAATGAACCAAGTATCATGCCACTCACGATAATGCACCAAGTATCGTAATAACCACACTAATGCACCAAGTATCCTACCACACTCACTAATGCACCAAGTAACATGCCACCCAACTAATGCACCAAGTATCATGCCGCCCACACTAATGCAACAGGTACCATGCAACCCAAATTGAGGCACCAAGTATCATGCCATCGAAACCAAAGCACCAAGTATCATGGCACCCACACAAATGCACGAAGTATCATGCCACCCACACTAATGCACCAAGAATTATGCCACCCACAATAATGCACCAAGATTTAAGCTACCCACACTAATGCACCAAGTATCATGCCACTCACAATAATGCACCAAGTATCATAACAACCACACTAATGCACCAAGTATCCTACCACACTCACTAATGCAACAAGTAACATGCCACCCAAACTAATGCACCAAGTATCATACCGCCCACACTAATGCGCCAAGTACCATACTACCAGATTAATGCACCAAGTATCATGCCACCCACAATAATGCACCAAGTGCAAAAGCACCCACACTAATACACCAAGTATCATGCCACCCACACTATTGCACCGAGGATGATGTCGCCAGAACTAATGCCCCAAGTATCATGAAGCTCACACTAAGCACAAACTATCATACCACCCTCACTACTGCACGAACTATCGTGCCACATACGCATTAATGCCAACCACATTAATGCACCAAGTATCAACACACTCACACTAATTCAACAAGTATCATAACACCCACACTAATGCACCAAATGTCATGCCACCCAAACTAATGCACTGATTATCATGCCGCCCACACTAATGCACCAAATATCATGCCGCCCACACCAATGCACAAAGGATTATGCCGCCCACACTACTGCACCAAATACCATGCTACCCACACTAATGCACCAAGTATTATGCAATCAGCACTAATGCACAAAACTATAATTCCACCCACACTGACCGCACCAAGTATTATGCTACCTACACTAATGCATCAAGTATCATCCCATTCATGCTAATGCACCAAGTATCATCCCATTCACACTAATGCATCAAGAGCCATAACACACACTAATGCATCAAGTATCTTGCCACCTATACTAATGCACCAAGTATCATGCCTCCCACACCAATGCACATATCATCAAGTTGCCCACACTAATGCACCAAGTACCATACCACCCACACTAATGCACCAAATATTATGCCATCCAAATTGATGCATCAAATATCCTGCTATCCTCACTAATGCACCAAGTATCAACACACCCACACTAATGTACCAGGTATCATGCCGCACACAGTATTGCACTAAGTACCATACCACCAAACTAATGCACCAAGAATCATGCCTCCCATAATAATGCACCAAGTATCATGAAGCCAACACTAAGGCAATAACTATCATACCACCCACACTAGTGCACGAAGTATCATGCCGCCCACACGAATGCACCACGAACCATGCCGCCCACTCTAATACACCAAGTATCATCTCACTCACACTAATGAACCAAGTATCATAACACCCACACTAATGCACCTAGTATCATGCCACCCAAACTAATGCACCAATTATCATGCCGCCCACACTAATGCACCAAATATCATGCCACTCACACTAATGCAGCAAGTATTATGCAACCCACACTAATACACCAAGAATCATGTCACTCGTACTAATGCACGAAATATCAAGTCTCACGCACTAATGCACCTAGTATCATACCACCCACACTAATGCACCAAGTATTATGCCACCCACACTAATGCACCAAGAATAATGCCTACACTAATGCACCTAGTATCATTCCACTCACAATAATACACCAAGTATCATAACACCCACACTAATGCACCAGGTATCCTGCCACACTCACTGATGCACCAAGTATCATGCCTCTCACACTAATGCACCAAGTATCATTTCGCCCACACTAATGCACTAAGTACCATACCACTAAACGAATGCATTAAACATTATACGACCCATAATAATGCATCAAGTTTAAATGCATCCGCACTAATACACCAAGTATCATACCACTCACACTAAAGCACCAAGAATGATGCTACACAAACTAATGCACCAAGAATCATGAAGCCCACACTAGTGCAATAACTATCATACCACCCACACTAATGCACGAAGTATCATGCCACCCACACTAATGCACCAAGAATCATACCGCCCACACAAATACACCAAGTATCATCTCACTCACACTAATGCACCAAGTATCATAACACCTACACTAATGCAAGTAGTATCATGCTACCCAAACTAATGCACTAAGTATCATGCCGCCCAGGTTAATGCACCGAGTATCATGCTACGCACAATGATGCCCAAAGCATCATGACGCCCATACTTATGCACGAAGTACCATGCCACCCACACTAATGCATTAAGTATTATGCCACCCACACTAATACATCAAATATCATTCCATCCACACTAATGCACCAAATATTGTGCCACCCACACTAATGCACCAAGTATAACACACCACTAATGCCTCAAGTATCATGCCAACCACACTAATGCACCAAGTATCATGCCTCACACACTAATGCGCCATGTGTTATGTCGCTATTAATGCACCAAGTACCATGTCACCCACACTAATGCAACAAATATTATGCCACCCACGTTAATGCACCAAGTATCATGCCACTCACACTAATGGACCAAGTATCATAATATAAACACTAATGCACCAAGTATCCTGCCACCCTCACAAATGCACAAAGTATCATGCCGCACACACTAATGCACCAAGTACCATACCACCAAACTAATGCACCAAGTATCATGCCACCCAGATAATGCACTAAGTGGAATAACAATTACACTAATACACCAAACATCATACCACCCACACTAATGCACCAAGTATGATGCCACCCAAACGAATGCACCAAGTATCATGAAGTCCACACTAATGCACTAACTATCATGCAACCTACACTAATGCACGAGGTATCATGCCACCCAAACTAATGCACCAAGTACGATGGCACCCACACTAATGCACCATGTTTCACGCCAACCACACTGATACACCTAGTAACATACCACCCAACTAATATAGCAATTATCATGCAATCCACAGTAGTACACCAAGCATTATGGCATCCACGCTAATGTACCAAATATCATACCACCCACTCTAATGCACTAAGTAAAATGTTACCCACACTAAAGCACCAGGTATCCTGGCACCAAAGTATTGCACCAGTGATCATGCCGCCATCCGCACTAATGCACCAAGTGTCATGCCAACCACACTATTGCACCAAGTATGATGCCACCCACACTAATGCACCACGTATCATGTCGCTCAAACAAATGCACCAAGCATAATACCACCCACACTAATGCACCAAGCCATATGCTGCCCACACTACTGCACCAAATATCATTCCACCAACACTAATATACCAAGTATCATACCACCCACCACACTAATGCACCAAGTATCATGGAACTCCTACACTAATGCACCAATTATCATGCCATCCACACAAATGCAATCATGAAGCCAACAGAATATTGCCCCAAGTATCAAGCCATCCACAGAGATGCACCAGGTACCATGCCGCCCACACTAATGCAACAAGTATCATTCAACCCACTTTAAGATACCAAGTATCATACCAACCACCACACTGATGCAACAAGTATCATGGATCTCCTACACTAATGAAAATATTATCATGCCACCCACACTAGTGAAAAAGCTATCATGCCTCCCACACTAATGCAACGAGTATCATGAACCCCACTCTAATGCACCAAGTATCAAGCCACTCACACAGATAACCCAAGTACCATGCCGCCTACAGTAATGTATCACGTATCATGATACTCACACTAATGTACCAAGTATCATACCACTAACACTTATGACCCAAGAATCATGCTAATAAACAATTATAAACCAAGTATCATTTAACCTACACTAATGTTCCAAGTATCATGCCTCCCAAAGTAATGCACCAAGTATTATGCCTCCCACACTAATGCACCAAGTATCATGCCTCCAACACTAATGCAACAAGTATCATGCCACCCACACTAATGCACAAACTACCATGCCACTAACACTAGTGCACCAAGTATCATGCCAACCACACTAATGCACCAAGTATCAAAGCATCCATGCTAATGCACCAAGAATCATGCCACACACACTAATGCACCAAGTATCATGCCAGCCACACTAATGCACCAAGTATTATGCCACTAATGTACCAATTATCATGCCACTAATATTACTGCACCAAGAATCATGCCACCCAGGCTAATGCACCAAAGATCATGCCGCCCTCGATAATGCATAAATTACCATGCCACCCACACTAAAGCACCAAGTGTAATGCCGCCCACACTAATGCACCAGGGAACATGCCACCCAAACTGAGGCACAAAGTATCTTGCCAACCAAACTAATGCACAAATTGTGATGGCACCCACAGAAATGCATCAATTGTCATGCTACCCACACTAATGCACCAAGTATTATGCCACTCACACTAATGCACCAAGTATCATGCCACTCATACTAATGCACCAATTACCATACCACCCACACTAATGTACCAAGTATCCTGCGACCCTCACTAATGCATCATACCACCTACATTAATGCACCAAGTATCATGCCTTCCACATTAATGCACCAAGTACCATACCTCCAAACTAATGAACTAAGTATCATGCCACCAACAATAATGCACCAAGTATAATGGCACCCACAATAATACACCAAGTATCATGACACCCACACTAATGCACCAAGTATGGTGCCACCCAAACTAATACACCAAGTATCATGACGCCCACACTAATGCACTAACTATCATGCGACCCACACTCATACACGAAGCATCATGCCACCCACAATAATGCACCAAGTATAATTCCACCCACACTAATGCACCAAGTATTATGCCTTCCACACTAATGCACCAAGTATCAGCTCAATCACACAAATACATCAAGTATCACAACACCCACACTAATGCACCAATGCACCAAGTATCCTGATGCACACACTAATGCACCAAGTATCATGTCACCCACGTTAATGCACCAAGTATCATGCCCCCCACACTAATGCGCCAAGTATCATGCCACCCACAGTAATGTACCAAATATCATCCTACTAACACTACTGCACCAAGTATCATGTCATCCAAGGTAATGTATCAAAGATCATGACGCCCTCAATAATGCATCAATTACCATGTCAAACACACTAATTTACCAAGTGTTATGCCTTCCACACTAATGCACCAAGGACCATGCTATCCACACTAAGGCACCAAGTATCATTCGAACCAAACTAATGCACCAAGTATGATAGCACCCACACTAATGCACCGAGTATCATGCCACCTACACTAATGCAATAATTGTCATGTCACCAACACAAATATACCAAGTATCAAGCCACTCATACTAATCCACCAAGTATCATGCCACACACACTAATGCACCAAGTATCCTGCGACCCTCAGTAATGCACCAAGTATCATGCCACCCACACTAATGCAACAAGTATCATGCCGCCCACACTAATGCGCCAAGTATCATACCACCAAACTAATGCACCAAGGATCATGCCACCCAGAATATTGCATCAAATGTAATGACACCGACAATAATACACCAAGTACCATTCCACCCAGACTAATTAACCAAGTATGATACTACCCACACTAATGCACCAAGTATTATGAAGCCCACACAAATACACCAAGTATCAGGCCACCCACACTGATACACCAAGTTTTATGCCACCCACACTAATACACTAAGTATCAGGATACCCAAACAAATGCACCAAGTATTATGCCACTTACACTAATGCACCAAGTATCACTCTACTCACACTAATGCACCAAGAATCATAACACACCAGTAATGCCTCAAGTATCATACCAACCACACTAATGCACCAAGTATCATGCCCTCCACACTAATGCACCAAGTATCATGTCACCCACACTAATACACCAAGTACCATGCCACCCATACTAATGCACCAATCATAATGCCACCCACATTAATGCACCAAGCATCATGCCACTTACACTAGTGGACCAATTATCATAACACCCAAACTAATGCACCAAGTATCCTGCCATCCTCACTAATGCACGAAGTATCATTCCACATACACTAATGCACCAAGTATCATGCTGCACACACCAATGCACCAAGTACCATACCACCAAACTAATGCACCAAGTATCATGCCACCCTCAATAATGCACTAAGTGTAATAGCACCCACACTAATACACCAAGTATCATGCCATCCACAATAATTCACCAAGTATGATGCCACTCAAACGAATGCACCAAAATCAAGAAGTCCACACTAATGCAGTGACTGTCATGCAACCCACTCTAATACACGAAGTATCATGTCACCCACACTAATGCACCAAGTACAATGGCACCCACACTAATGCACCAAGTGTCATGCCACCCACAATAATGCACCAAGTATCATGCTACCCACACTAATACACCAAGTACCATGACACCCACACTAATGCACCAAGTATCATACCAACCACACTAATGCACCAAGTACCATACCACCCACAATAATGCAGCAAGTATCATGTAATCACACTAATACACCAAGTTTCATGGCACCCATGCTAATGCACCAAGTACCATGGCACCCACACTAATTGCACCTAGTATCATGCCACCTACACTAATGCACCACGTATCATGCCCCCCAAAATAGTTCACTAAGTATCATCCTAAACACACTAATGCACCAAGTATCATGCTGCCTACACTAATGCACTAAGTATAATGCCACCCACACTACTGTAGGAAGTATCATGCAAACCATACTAATGCACCAAGTATCATGCTACTGAAACAAATGCATCAAGTATTATGCAACCCACACTAATGCACTAAGCATCATGCCACCCACACTAATGCACCAAGTATCATGCCACCTACACTAGTGCACCAAGTATCATGCCACCCACAATAATGCACCAAGTGTAACAGCACCCACACTAATACACCAAGTATCATTCCATCCACACTAATTCACCAAGTATGATGCCGCCAAAACGAATGCACCAAAAATTATGAAGTCCACACTAATGCACTAACTGTCATGCAACCCACACGAATGCACG
This sequence comes from Panulirus ornatus, assembly GCF_036320965.1. Lineage (NCBI taxonomy): Eukaryota > Metazoa > Arthropoda > Malacostraca > Decapoda > Palinuridae > Panulirus > Panulirus ornatus. The sequence goes on along the minus strand of NC_092256.1, from coordinate 2,876,750 downwards.
AAGTATCATGCCACCCCACACTAATGCACGAAGTACGATGGCACCCACACTAATGCACCGAGTTTCATGAGATCCACAATAATGCACCAAGTATCATGCTGTCTACACTAATGCACTGAGTACCATGACACCCATACAAAATGCACAAAGCATCATACCAACCACACTAATACACCGAGTACCAAACCACACACAATATTGCAGTAAATATCATGTAATCCACACTAATACACCAAGTTTCACAGCACCCATGCTAATGCACCAAGTACTATGCCACTCACACTAATTGCACCTATCATCATGCCACCTATACTAAAGCACCAAGTATCATGCCGTCCACAGTGATGCATTAAATATAAATGCCACCCACACTACTGCAGTAAGTATCATGCCAACCACACTAATGCACGTAGAATCATGCCAACCACACTAATACACCAAGTATCATGCCAACCACACTAATACACCAAGTATCATGCCGCCAACACTTAGGCACCAAGTATCATGCTTCCCAAAGAAATGCACCAAGTATCATGTCACCCTTACTAATGTACCAAGTATCATGCCACCAACATATATTTATATTTCATGTTTATTTTGCTTTGTCGCGGTCTCCCGCGTTAGCGAGGTAGCGCAAGGAAACAGACGAAAGAATGACTCACACCGCCGACATACACATGTATATACATACACGTCCCCACACGCAAATATACATACCTATACATCTCAATGTACACATATATACACACACGGACATATACATATATACACATGTACATAATTCATACTGTCTGCCTTTATTTGTTCCCATCGCCACCCCGCCACACATGGAATAACAACCCCCTCCCCCCTCATGTGTGCGAGGTAGCGCTAGGAAAGACACCAAAGGCCCCATTCGTTCACACTCAGTCTCTAGCTGTCATGTAATAATGCACCGAAACCACAGCTCCCTTTCCACATCCACGCCCCACACACTTTGCATGGTTTACCCCAGAAGCTTCACATGCCCTGGTTCAATCCATTGACAGCACGTCGAACCCGGTATACCACATGGTTCCAATTCACTCTATTCCTTGCACGCCTTTCACCCTCCTGCATGTTCAGGCCTCGATCACTCAAAATCTTTTTCACTCCATCTTTCCACCTCCAATTTGGTTTCCCACTTCTCCTCGTTCCCTCCACCTCTGACACATACATCCTCTTGGTCAATCTTTAGCCACTCATTCTCTGCATATGACCAAACCATTTCAAAACACCCTCTTCTACTCTCTCAACCACACTCTTTTTATTTCCACACATCTCTCTCACCATTACATTACTTACTCGATCAAACCACCTCACACCACATATTGTCCTCAAACATCTCATTTCCAGCACATCCATCCTCCTGCGCATAACTCTATCCATAGCCCACGCCTCGCAACCATACAACATTGTTGGAACCACTATTCCTTCAAACATACCCATTTTTGATTGCCGAGATAATGTTTTCGACTTCCAAACATTCTTCAAGGCACCCAGAATTTTCGCCTCCTCCCCCACCCTATGATTCACTTCCGCTTCCATGGTTCCATCCGCTGCCAGATCCACTCCCAGATATCTAAAACACTTTACTTCCTCCAGTTTTTCTCCATTCAAACTTACCTCCCAGTTGACTTGACCCTAAACCCTACTGTACCTAATAACCTTGCTCTTATTCACATTTACTCTTAACTTTCTTCTTTCACACTCTTTACCAAACTCAGTCACCAGCTTCTGCAGTTTCTTACATGAATCAGCCACCACCAGCGCTGTATCATCAGCGAACAACAACTGACTCACCTCCCAAGCTCTCTCATCCACAACAGACTGCATACTTGCCCCTCTTTCCAAAACTCTTGCATCCACCTCCCTAACTACCAAGTCAATAAACAAATTAAACAACCATGGAGACATCACATACCCCTGCCGCAAACCTACATTCACTGAGAACCAATCACTTTCCTCTCTTCCTACACGTACACATGCCTTACATCCTCGATAAAAACTTTTCACTGCTTCTAACAACTTGCCTCCCACACCATATATTCTTAAAACCTTCAACAGAGCATCTCTATCAACTCTATCATATGCCTTCTCCAGATCCATAAATGCTACATACAAATCCATTTTGTTTTTCTAAGTATTTCTCACATACATTCTTCAAAGCAAACACCTGATCCACACATCCTCTACCACTTCTGAAACCACACTGCTCTTCCCCAATCTGATGATCTGTACACGCTTTCACCCTCTCAATCAATACCCTCCCATATAATTGACCAGGAATACTCAAGGTTTATACCTCTGTAATTTGAGCACCTACTCTTATCCCCTTTGCCTTTGTAAAATGGCATTATGCAAGCATTCCGCCAATCCTCAGGCACCTCACCATGAATCATACATACATTAAATAACCTTACCAACCAGTCTACAATACAGTCACAGCCTTTTTTAATAAATTCCACTGCAATACCATCCAAACCTGCTGCCTTGCCGGCTTTCATCTTCCGCAAAGATTTTACTACCTCTTCTCTATTTACCAAATCATTTTCCCTAACCCTCTCATTTTGCCACACCAACTCGACCAAAACACCCTATATCTGCCATTCTATCTTCAAACATATTCAACAAACCTTCAAAATACTCACTCCATCTCCTTCTCACATCACCACTACTTGTTATCACCTCCCCATTAGCCCCCTTCACTGAAGTTCCCATTTGCTCATTTGTCTTACGTTCTTTATTTACCTCCTTCCAAACCACCTTTTTATTCTCCCTTAAATTTAATGATGCTCTCTCACCCCAACTCTCATTTGCCCTCTTTTTCACCTCTTGCACCTTTCTCTTGACCTCCTGCCTCTTTCTTTTATACATCTCCCACTCATTTGCACCCTTTCCCTGCAAAAATCGTTCAAATGCCTCTCTCCTCTCTTTCACTAATAATCTTACTTCTTCATCCCACCACTCACTACCTTTCTAATCAACCCACCTCACACGCTTCTCATGCCACAAGCATCTTTTGCGCAAGCCATCACTGCTTCCCTAAATACATCCCATTCCTCCCCCACTCCCCTTACCTTCTTTGTTCTCACCTTTTTCCATTCTGTACTCAGTCTCTCCTGGTACTTCCTCACACAAGTCTCCTTCCCAAGCTCACTTACTCTCACCACTCTCTTCACCCCAACATTCTCTCTTCTTTTCTGAAAACCCCTAGAAATCTTCACCTTCGCCTCCAGAAGATAATGATCAGACATCCCTCCAGTTGCACCTCTCAGCACATTAACATCCAAAAGTCTCTCTTTCGTGCGTCTATCAATTAACACGTAATCCAATAACGCTCTCTGGCCATCTCTCCTACTTACATACGTATACTTATGTATATCTCGCTTTTTAAACCAGGTATTCCCAATCACCAGTCCTTTTTCAGCACATAAATCTAAAAGCTCTTCACCATTTCCATTTACAACACTGAACACTCTATGTATACCAATTAGTCCCTCAACTGTCACATTACTCACCTTTGCATTCAAATCACCTATCAATATAACCCGGTCTTGTGCATCAAAACCACGAACACCCTCATTCAGCTGCTCCCAAAACACTTGCCTCTCATGATCTTTCTTCTCATGCCCAGGTGCATATGCACCAATAATCACCCATCTCTCTCCATCCACTTTCAGTTTTACCCATATCAATCTAGAATTTACTTTCTTACACTCTATCACATACTCCCACAACTCCTGATTCAGGAGTAGTGCTACTCCTTCCCTTGCTCTTGTCCTCTCACTAACACCTGACTTTACTACCAAGACATTCCCAAACCACTCTTCCCCTTTACCCTTTAGCTTCGTTTCACTCAGAGCCAAAACATCCAGGTTCCTTTCCTCAAACATACTACCTATCTCTCCTTTTTTCTCATCTTGGTTACGTCCACACACATTTAGACACCCCAATCTGAGCCTTCGAGGAGGATGAGCACTCCTCGCGTGACTTCTTCTTCTGTTTCCCCTTTTAGAAAGTTAAAATACAAGGAGGGGAAGGTTTCTGGCCCCCCGCTCCCTTCCCCTTTAGTCGCCTTCTACGACACGTGAGGAATGCGTGGGAAGTATTCTTTCCCCCCTATGCCCAGGGATAACATATATATACCAAGTATTATATCATTCACACTGATTCACCAAATTTCATGTCACTAACAATACTGCACCAAGTATCAAGCTACCTAAGATAATGCACCAAGCATCATGCCTCCCTCACTAATGCATTAGTTTGAGTGGCATGATTCTGGAGCATTAGTGTGGATGGCATGATACTTGGTGTATTATTGTGGGTGCCATTACACTTGGTGCATTATTGTGGGTGGCATGGTACTTGGTGCATTGGTTTCGTTTTATGGTACTTGGTGCTTTAGTGTGGGCGGCATGATACTTGGTGCATTAGTGTGTGTGTTATGATACTTGGTGCATTAGTGAGTGTTGCATGATACTTATTGCATTAGTGTGGGTGGCATGGTGCTTGGTGCATTAGTGTGAGTGGCATGATAGTTGGTATGATAGTGTGGAGGGTGTAATACTTGTTGCATTAGTGTAGGTTGCATGATACTTTGTGCATTTGTGTGGGTGCTATCATACTTGGTGCATCAGTTTGGTTGGCATGATACCTGTTGCTTAGTGTGGGTGGCATGGTCCTTGGTGCATTAATGTGGGCGGGATGACACTTGGTGCCTTAATGTGGGTGGTATGGTAACAGATGTATTATTGAGGGCGGCATGATCTTTGGTGCATTACCTTGGGTTGCTTGATACTTGGTCCAGTATTGTTACTGGCATGATACTTGGTACATTAGTGTGGTTGGTATGATACTTGGTGCATTAGTGTGTGTGGCATGATACGTGATGCATTTGTGTGGGTGCCATGACACTTGGCTTATTAGTGTGGGCGATATGATAATTGGTGCTTTAGTGTGAATGGCATGATACTTGGTATACTAGTGTTGGCGGCATAATACCTGGTACATTAATGTAGATGGCATGATACTTGGTGCATTAGTGTGGGTGCTATCATACTTGGTGCATTAGTTTGGTTGGCATGATACTTGGTGCTTTAGTGTGGGTGGTATGGTACTTGGAGCATTAGTGTGGGCGACATGATACTTGGTACATTACTGTGAGAGGCCTGATACTTGGTGCATCAGTGAGTGTGGCAGGATACTTGGTGCATTATTGTGGGTGTTATGATACTTGGTGGATTATTGTGAGTGGAATAATACTTGGCGCATTAGTGTGGGTAGCTTAATTCTTGGTGCATTAGTGTGGGTGGCATGATTCTTGGTGCATTAGTGTGGGTGGCATAATACTTGGTGCATTAGTGTGGGTGGCATGATACTTGGTGTATTTGTGTGGGTGCCATGATACATGGGACATCAATTTCGGTGGCATGATACATGGGGCATTAATTTCGGTGGCATGATACTTGGTACCTTAATTTGTTTGTCATGGTGTTTGGTGCCCACACTAATGCACAAAGTGTCATGCCACTCGCCCTAATGCATCAAGTGTTATGCAACCCACACTAATCCACCAAATATCATGCCACTCACACAAATGCGCGAAATATCATACCACACTCACGAATACACCAAGTATCATTCTACCCACACTTATGCACCAAGTATTATGCCAACCACACTAATACACCAAGAATCATGCCACCCACACAAATGCACCAAGAATTAAGCTACACTAATGCAACAAGTATAATTTCAGTCACAAAAATGCACCACTATCATAACACCCACACTAATGCGCCAAGTATCCTGCCACACTAAGTGATGCACCAAGCATCATGCCTCTCACACTAATGCACCAAGTATCATATTGCCCACACTAATGCACCAAGTACCATACCACCAAACGAATGCACCAAGTATCATACGACCCACAGTATTGCACCAAGTGTAAATGCATCCCCACTAATACACCAAGTATCATGCCACCCACACTAATGCACCAGGCATAATGCCATACAAACTAATGCACCAAATATCATGAAGCCCACACTAATGCACTAACTATCATACCACCCACACTAATGCGCGAAGTATCATGTCACCCGCAGTCATGCACCAAGTATCATGCCGCCCACACTAATGCACCAGGTATCATGCCACCCACACTCATGCACAAAGCATCATGCCGTCCACAGCTTATGCGCGAAGTACCATGCCACCCACAATAATGCACCAAGTATTATACCACCACACTAATACACCAAGTACTATTCCATCCACACTAATGAACCAAGTATTATGCCACCCACACCAATACACCAAGTATCACCCCTCGCACACTAATGCACCAAGTATCATAATACACCACTAATGCCTCAGTTATCATGCCTCCACACTAATGCACCAAGTATCATGTCGCCCACACTACTGCACCAAGTACCATGTCACCCACACTAATGCAACAAATATTATGCAACCCACACTAATGCACCAAGTATCATGCCACCCACACTCATGCACAAAGCATCATGCCGTCCACACTTATGCGCGAAGTACCATGCCACCCACAATAATGCACCAAGTATTTTACCACCACACTAATACACCAAGTACTATTCCATTCACACTAATGAACCAAGTATTATGCCACCCACACCAATACACCAAGTATCACCCCTCGCACACTAATGCACCAAGTATCATAATACACCACTAATGCCTCAAATATCATGCCCCCACACTAATGCACCAAGTATCATGTCGCCCACACTAATTCACCAAGTACCATGTCACCCACACTAATGCAACAGATATTATGCAACCCACATTAATGCACCAAGTATCATGCCACTCACACTAATGGACCAAGTATCATAACACCCACACTAATGCACCAAGTATCCTGCCACCCTCACTAATGCACCAAGCATCATTACACCTACACTAATGCACCAAGTATCATGCCGCACACACTAATGCACCAAGTACCATACCACCAAACTAATGCACCAAGTATCATGCCACCCACAAAAATGCACTAAGTGTAATAGCACCTACACTAATACACCAAATATCATACCACCCACACTAATGCACCAAGTATGATGCCACCCAAACTAATGCTCCAGGTATCATGAAGTCCACACTAATGCACTATCATACAACCAACACTAATGCACGAAGGTATCATGCCACCCACACTAATGCACCAAGTACGATGGCACTGACACTAATGCACCAAGTATCATGCTAACCACACTGATACACCTAGTAACATACTACCCACACTAATGCAGAAAGTATCATGCAATCCACTGTAATGCACCAAGTATCATGGCACCCACGTTAATATACCAAATATAATGCCACCCACACTAATGCACCAAGTATCATACCATCCACACTAATGCACCAAGTATAAGTTAGCAAAGAAATCATTTTGTAGAGTTGAGCCCAAACCTCCCATTGACACCAAGAATCTTTTACTTCTCCCTTTTATTAATAATTTCACTTTACTTCGCACGTTGCTTAAATTCTTTGATGTAAATGTTGCCTTTAGCAACAATAATACTATAAAGAATATCTTAATCAGGAAGTCACCAGAAAATTCTCTTGGATGCATCTATAAAGTGCCTTGTGGAAATGTGATAAATTTTACGTTGGTCAGACTGGAAAGGATCTTTCTGTTAGACTTAAGCAACATAACTATAGCATAAGAACGCGACAAGAATCAAATGCATTGTTTAATCACGTTAAAAACTATGATCATTGTACTGACTGCACTAATGCCATCTCAGTTATTAACTCTAACTTTATTACCAAGAGAAATATCATGGAATCTTCTATTATTTGATACAAAAAGAATTATAATTTTGATATTAGTGATGGCCTATACAAATTAGATAACTACATTGTTGATAAAATTTGTAAAATGATAAGTTTATGAACGCTCGTTGTATGTTTTGGCCAATCAAATGTTTACCAAATGATGTATATATATATATATATATATATATATATATATATATATATATATATATATATATATATATATATATATATTTATTTTGCTTTGTCGCTGTCTCCCGAGTTAGCGAGGTAGCGCAAGGAAACAAACGAAAGAATGGCCCAACCCACCCACATACACATGTATATACATACACGTCAACACACGCAAATATGCATAGCTATACATCTCAATGTAAACATATATATACACACACAGACATATGCATATATACATATGTGTATAATTCATACTGTCTGCCTTTATTTATTCCCATCGCCACCTCGCCACACATGGAATAACAACCCCTTCTCCCCTCATGTGTGCGAGGTAGCGCTAGGAAAAGACAACACTCAGTCTTTAGCTGTCATGTAATAATGCACCGAAACCACAGCTCCCTTTCCACAGCCAGGTCCCACACAACTTTCCATGGTTTACCCCAGACGCTTCACATGCCCTGGTTCAATCGATTGACAGCACGTCGACCCCGGTATACCACATCGTTCCAATTCACTCTATTCCTTGCACACCTTTCACCCTCCTGCATGTTCAGGCCCCGATCACTCAAAATCTTTTTCACTCCATCTTTCCACCTCCAACTTGGTCTCCCACTTCTCCTGGTTCCCTCCACCTCTGACACATATATCCTCTTGGTCAAACTTTCCTCACTCATTCTCTCCATGTGACCAAACCATTTCAAAACTCCCTCTTCTGCTCTATCAACCACACTCTTTTTATTTCCACACATCTCTCTTACCCTTACATTACTTACTCGATCAAACCACCTCACACCACATATTGTCCTCAAACATCTCATTTCCAGCACATCCACTATCCTGCGTACAACTCTATCCATAGCCCACGCCTCGCGACCATACAGCATTGTTGGAACGACTATTCCATCAAATATAGCCATTTTTGCTTTCGGAGATAATGTTTTCGACTTCCAAACATTCTTCAAGGCCCCCAGAATTTTCGCCCCCTCCCCCATCCTATGATTCATTTCCGCTTCCATGGTTCCATCCGCTCCCAGATCCACTCCCAGATATCTAAAACACTTTACTTCCTCCAGTTTTTCTCCATTTAAACTTACCTCCCAATTCACTTGACCCTCAACTCTACTGTACCTAATAACTTTGCTCTTATTCACATTTACTCTTAACTTTCTTCTTTCACACACTTTACCAAACTCAGTCACCAGCTTCTGCAGTTTCTCACATGAATCTGCCACCAGCTCTGTATCATCAGCGAACAACAACTGACTCACTTCCCAAGCTCTCTTCTACACAACAGACTGCATACTTACATATCTTTCCAAAACTCTTGCATTCACCTCCCTAACAACCCAATCCATAAACAAATTAAACAACCATGGAGATATCACACACCCCTGCCGCAAACCTACATTCACTGAGAACCAATCTCTCTCCTCTCTTCCTACACGTACACATGCCTTACATCTTCGATAAAGACTTTTCATTGCTTCTAACAACTTACCTCCCACACCATATATTCTCAGTACCTTCCATAGAGCATCTCTATCAACTCTATCACATGCCTTCTCCAGATCCATAAATGCTACATACAAATCCATTTGCTTTTCTAAGTATTTCTCACATACATTCTTCAAAGCAAACACCTGATCCACACATCATCTACCACTTCTGAAACCACACTGCTCTTCCCCAATCTGATGATCTGTAGATGCCTTCACCCTCTCAATCAATACACTCCCATATAGTTTACCAGGAATACTCAACAAACTTATACCTCTGTAATTTGAGCACTCACATTTATCCCCTTTGCCTTTGTACAATGGCAGTATGCAAGAATTCCCCTAATCCTCAGGCACCTCACCATGAATCATACATATATTAAATAACCTTACCAAACAGTGAACCATACAGTCACCCCCATTTTTGATAAATTCCACTGCAATACCATCCAAACCTGCTGCCTTGCCGGCTTTCATCTTCCGCAAAGCTTTTACTATCTCCTCTGTTTACCAAATCATTTTCCCTAACCCTCTTACTCTGCACACCACCTCGACGAAATCACCCTATATATGCCATTCTATCATAAAACACATTCAACAAACCTTCAAAATACTCACTCCATCTCCTTCTCACTTCACCACTACTTGTTATCACCTCCCCATTAGCCCCCTTTCACTGAAGTTCCCATGTGCTCCCTTGTCTTACGCACTTTATTTACCTTCCTCCAAAACATCTTTTTATTCTTCCTAAAATTTCATGATACTCTCTCACCCCAACTCTCATTTGCCCTCTTTTTCACCTCTTGCACCTTTCTCTTGACCTCCTGCCTCTTTCTATTATACATCTCCCACTCAATTGCATTTTTTCACTGCAAAAATCGTCCAAATGCTTCTCTCATCTCTTTCAGTAATAATCTTACTTCTTCATCCCACCAAGCACTACCCTTTCTAATCAACCTAACTCCCACGCTTCTCATGCCACAACCATCTTTTGCGCGAGCCATCACTGCTTCCCTAAATACATCTCATTCCTCCCCCACTCCCCTTACTTCTTTTGTTCTTACCTTTTTCCATTCTGTACTTAGTCTCTCCTGGTACTTCATCATACAAGTCTCCTTCCCAAGCTCACTTACTCTCACCACTCTCTTCACCCCAACATTCTCTCTTCTTTTCTAAAAACACCTAGAAATCTTCACCTTCGCCTCCACAAGATAATGATCAAACATCACTCCAGTTGCACCTCTCAGCACAATAACATCCAAAAGTTTCTCTTTTGCGCGCCTATCAATTAACACGTCATTCAATAACGCTTTCTGGCCATCTCTCCTACTTACATACGTATACTTATATATACTTCGCTTTTTAAACCAGGTATTCCCAATCACCAGTCCTTTTCAGCACATAAACCTGCAAGCT
>NC_092256.1:2848740-2865707 GCF_036320965.1 Panulirus ornatus | reverse complement strand
ATATATATATCTATATATATATATTATATATATATATATATTATATATATATATATAATTATATATATATTAAATATATATATATATATATATATATTATATATATATATATATTATATATATATAATATATACTAATATATATATATATATATATATATATAGATATATATGTATATATATATATTATATATATATATTTAATATATATTATATTACTATATAGATATATATATTATATATATATATATAGATTAATATATATTATATATATTATATATATATATATATATATATATTATATATAGTCACACAGCAATTATACATACTAACAAGCTTTCCATGTTTACCCCAGACGCTTCAATGCCCTGATTCCATCCACTGACAGCACGTCTAACCCGGCGTATACCACATCGATCCAATTTCACTCTATTCTTGCTCCTTTCACCTCCTGCATGTTCCCCCCCAGGCCCCGATCACACAAAATCTTTTTCACTCCATTCTTTACATATCCAATTATGGGTCTACCACATCTCCTCGTTCTCTCCAACATCCGACACATTATATTCCTCTTGGTCTATCTTTCCTCATACTCATTCTCTTCATGTGCCCTAAACCATTCAAAACACCCTTTCTGCTCTGTCCAACCACGGTCTTTTTATTTCCACACATCTCTCTTCCTTTACGTTACTTACTCGATCAAACCACTCACACCACAATTTGTACTAACAACTCATTTCCAGGAATCCATCCTCCTACGCACAACTCTATCCATAGCAGGACGACTCGCAACCATACACATTGCTGGAGCACTATTCTTCAAAACATACCCATTTATGTCTTTCCGGAGATAATGTTCTGACCTCCTTCACTTCATCAGGCTCCCTGGATTTTCTTCGCACTCTCTACCATCTATGATCCAATTCCGCTTCCATGCGTTCAATCCGCTGTCCAGATCCATCCAGATATCTAAAACACTTTACTTCCTCCAGTTTTTCTCCATTCAAACTTAACTCCCAATTGACTTGACCTAACCCTACTGTACCTTAATAACCTTGCTCTTATTCACATTTACTCTTAACTTTCTTCTTTCACACACTGTACCAAACTCAGTCCAGCTTTCTGCAGTTTCTCACTGGAATCAGCAACAGCGGTTGTCACATCAGCGAACAACAACTGACTCACTTCCCAAGCTCTTCATCACCACAGGACTGCATACTTGAATCTTTCCAAAACTCTTGGCATTCACCTCCCTACCAACCCCATCCATAAGAATGATTTTAAACAACCATGGAGGACATCACACAAACCCTGCCGCAAACCTACATATCATGAGAACCAATCACTTATCCTCTCTTCCTTACATCCTGATAAAAATTTTTCACTGCTACTAACATATTGCCCTACCCTCACCATTTATTCTTAATACCTTCCCCAGAGCATCTCTACCCCTTCATCTCTATATAATACCTTCTCCAGATGCCATAATGTACATACAAATTCCATTTGGCTTTTCTAAGAATTTCTCACATACATTCTTCAAAGCAACACCTGATCCAAACACTCCTCTACCCACTTACTTGAAAATCCACTGCTCTTCCACAATTGAATATCTGTACATGCCTTCACCCTCTCAATCACTACCCTCTTAATAATAATTTTAACAGGAATACTCAACAAACTATTTACCTCTGTAATTTGGAGCACTCACTCTTATCCCTTTGCCTTTGTACATTGGCACTTTGAGCATTCCGCCATTCCTCAGGCACTGACCATGAGTATACATAAATAAATAACCTTATCAACCAGTCAATAATGCAGTCACCACATTTTTTATGAATTCACTGCAATACCATCCAAACCTGCTGCTTGCTCGGCTTTCATTTTCCGCAAAGCTTTTATACCTCTTCTCTGTTTACTAAATTCATTTTCCCTAACCTCTCACTTTGCCACGCCAACCTCGACCAAAACACCTATTCTGCAACTCTATCATCAACACATTTCAAAATCCTTCAAAATACTCACTCCTATCTCCTTCTCAAACATCCCACTACTTGTTATTCAACTCCATATTTGCGCTCTTCAATGAAGTTACCATTTGCGCCCTTGTCTTACACAACTTTATTTCCTTCTTCCAGAACATTTTTTTTTATTCTTCCTAAAATTTAATGATACTCCTCACCCCTAACTCTCATTTGCCCTCTTTCACCCTCTCTCTCTCTTCTCTCTCTTCTCTCTATCTTCTCTCTCTCTCTCTCTCTCTCTCTTCTCTCTCTCCTCTCTCTCTTCTCTCTTCTCTCTATCTCACTCTCTCTATGTATATATATATATATATTATATACATATATATATATATTTATATATATATATTTTCTTTTTTTTTTTTGCTTTGTCGCTGTCTCCGCGTTTGCGAGGTAGCGCAAGGATAACAAACGAAAGAATGGCCCAACCCCACCCCCATACCATTGGTATTTACATACGATCCACACACGCAAATATACATACCTAAACGGCTTTCCATGGTTTACCCAAAACGCTTCAACATGCCTTGATTCAATCCACTGACAGCACGTCAACCCCGGTATCCACAATCGCTCAATTAACTCTATCCTTGCCCTCCTATCACCCTCCTGCATGTTTCAGCCCCGAATCAACACAAAATCTTTTTCACTCCATCTTTCCATCTCCAATTGGTATCCACTTCTCTCGTTCTCTCCACCTCAGGACACATTATATCCTCTTGGTCAATCTTCCTCACTCATTCGCTTCATGTGCCCAAACAATTTAAAACACCCCCTCTTCGCTCTGTCAACCACGGTCTTTTTATTTCCACACATCTGTCTTCCCTTTACGTTACTTACTCGATCAAACCACCTCACACCACACATTGTCCTCAAACAACTCATTTCCAGGACATCCATCCTCCTACGCACAACTCTATCCATAGCAGACGCCTCGCAACCATACAACATTGCTGGAACCACTATTCCTTCAAACATACCCATTTTTGCTTTCCGAGATAATGTTCTCGACCTCCACACATTCATCAAGGCTCCCAGGATTTTCGCACTCTCTCCCATCCTATGATCCACTTCCGCTTCCATGGTTCCATCCGCTGTCAGATCCACTCCCAGATATCTAAAACACTTTACTTCCTCCAGTTTTTCTCCATTCAAACTTACCTCCCAATTGACTTGACCCTCAACCCTACTGTACCTAATAACCTTGCTCTTATTCACATTTACTCTTAACTTTCTTCTTTCACACACTTTACCAAACTCAGTCACCAGCTTCTGCAGTTTCTCACATGAATCAGCCACCAGCGGTGTATCATCAGCGAACAACAACTGACTCACTTCCCAAGCTCTCTCATCCACCACAGACTGCATACTTGCCAATCTTTCCAAAACTCTTGCATTCACCTCCCTACCAACCCCATCCATAAGAAGATTAAACAACCATGGAGACATCACACACCCCTGCCGCAAACCTACATTCACTGAGAACCAATCACTTTCCTCTCTTCCTTACATCCTCGATAAAAATTTTTCACTGCTTCTAACAACTTGCCTCCCACACCATATATTCTTAATACCTTCCCCAGAGCATCTCTATCAACTCTATCATATCCCTTCTCCAGATCCATAAATGCTACATACAAATCCATTTGCTTTTCTAAGAATTTCTCACATACATTCTTCAAAGCAAACACCTGATCCACACATCCTCTACCACTTCTGAAATCACACTGCTCTTCCCCAATCTGAATATCTGTACATGCCTTCACCCTCTCAATCACTACCCTCTCATATAATTTAACAGGAATACTCAACAAACTTATACCTCTGTAATTTGAGCACTCACTCTTATCCCCTTTGCCTTTGTACAATGGCACTATGCACGCATTCCGCCAATCCTCAGGCACCTGACCATGAGTCATACATACATAAAATAACCTTATCAACCAGTCAATAATGCAGTCACCACATTTTTTAATGAATTCCACTGCAATACCATCCAAACCTGCTGCCTTGCCGGCTTTCATTTTCCGCAAAGCTTTTACTACCTCTTCTCTGTTTACTAAATCATTTTCCCTAACCCTCTCACTTTGCACGCCACCTCGACCAAAACACCCTATATCTGCCACTCTATCATCAATCACATTCAAAAACCTTCAAAATACTCACTCCATCTCCTTCTCACATCACCACTACTTGTTATCAACTCCATATTTGCGCTCTTCAATGAAGTTCCCATTTGCGCCCTTGTCTTACACACTTTATTTACCTTCTTCCAGAACATTTTTTTATTCTTCCTAAAATTTAATGATACTCCCTCACCCCTAACTCTCATTTGCCCTCTTTTTCACCTCTCTCTCTCTCTCTCTCTCTCTCTCTCTCTCTCTCTCTCTCTCTCTCTCTCTCTCTCTCTCTCTCTCTCTCTCTCTCTCTCTCTCTCTCTCTCTCTCTCTCTCTCTATGTATATATATATATATATATATATATATATATATATATATATATATATATATTTTCTTTTTTTTTTTTGCTTTGTCGCTGTCTCCCGCGTTTGCGAGGTAGCGCAAGGAAACAAACGAAAGAAATGGCCCAACCCACCCCCATACACATGTATATACATACGTCCACACACGCAAATATACATACCTACACAGCTTTCCATGGTTTACCCAAACGCTTCACATGCCTTGATTCAATCCACTGACAGCACGTCAACCCCGGTATACCACATCGCTCCAATTCACTCTATTCCTTGCCCTCCTATCACCCTCCTGCATGTTCAGGCCCCGATCACACAAAATCTTTTTCACTCCATCTTTCCACCTCCAATTTGGTCTCCCTCTTCTCCTCGTTCCCTCTACCTCCGAAATATATATCCTCTTGGTGAATCTTTCCTCACTCATTCTCTCCATGTGCCCAAACCATTTCAAAACACCCTCTTCTGCTCTCTCAACCACGCTCTTTTTATTTCCACACATCTCTCTTACCCTTACGTTACTTACTCGATCAAGCCACCTCACACCACACATTGTCCTCAAACATCTCATTTCCAGCACATCCACCCTCCTGCGCACAACTGTATCCATAGCCCACGCCTCGCAACCATACAACATTGTTGGAACCACTATTCCTTCAAACATACCCATTTTTGCTTTCCGAGATAATGTTCTCGACTTCCACACATTCTTCAAGGCTCCAAGAATATTCGCCCCCTCCCCCACCCTATGATCCACTTTCGTTTCCATCGTTCCATCCGCTGCCAGATGCACTCCCAGATATCTAAAACACTTCACTTCCTCCAGTTTTTCTCCATTCAAACTCACCTCCCAATTGCCTTGACCCTCAACCCTACTGTACCTAATAACCTTGCTCTTATTCACATTTACTCTTAACTTTCTTCTTTCACACACTTTACCAAACTCAGTCACCAGCTTCTGCAGTTTCTCACATGAATCAGGCACCAGCGCTGTATCATCAGCGAACAACAACTGACTCACTTCCCAAGCTCTCTCATCCCCAACAGACTTCATACTTGCCCCTCTTTCCAAAACTCTTGCATTCACCTCCCTAACAACCCCATATATATGTATATATATATATATATATATATATATATATATATATATATATATATATATATATATATATATATATATATATATATATATATATATATATATATATATATGTACATAATTCATACTGTCTGCCTTTATTCATCCCCATCGCTACCTCGCCACACATGGAATAACAACCCCCTCTCCTTTCATGTGTGCGAGGTAGCGGTAGGAAAAGAGAACGAAGGCCCCATTTGTTCACACTCAGTCTCTAGCTGTCATGTAATAATGCACCGAAACCACAGCTCCATCTCCACATCCAGGCCACACACAACTTTCCATGGTCTACCCCAGACGCTTCACATGCCCTGGTTCAATCCACTGACAGCACGTCGACCCCGGTATACCACATCCTTCCAATTCATTCTGTTCCTTCCACGCCTTTCACCCTCCTGCATGTTCAGGCCCCGATCACTCAAAATTTTTTCACTCCGTCTTTCCACCTCGAATTTGGTCTCCCACTTCTCATCGTTCCCTCCACCTCTTAAACATATATCCTCTTGGTCAATCTTTCCTCACTCATTCTCTCTATGTGGCCAAACCATTTCAAAACACCGTCTTCTGCTCTGTCAACCACACTCTTTTCATTTCCACACATCTCTCTTACCCTTACATTACTTACTCGATCAAACCACTTCACACCACATATTGTCCTCAAACATCTCATTTCCAGCACATCCACCCTCCAGCGCACAACTCTATCCATAGCCAACGCCTCGCAACCACACAATAGTGTTGGAACCACTATTCCTTCAAACATATCTATTTTGGTTTCCGAGATAACGTTCTCGACTTCCAAATATTCTTCATGGTTCCCAGAATTTTCGCCCCCTCCCCCACCATATGATTCACTTCCGTTTCCATGTTTCCATCCGCTGCCAGATGCACTCCCAGATATCTAAAACACTTTACTTCCTCCTGTTTTTCTCCATTCAAACTTATCTCCCAGTTGACATGACCCTCAGTCCTACTGTACCTAATAACCTTGCTCTTATTCACATTTACTCTTAACTTTCTTCTTTCACACACTTTATCAAACTCAGTCACCAGCTTCTGCAGTTTCTCACATGAATCAGCCACCAGCGCTGTATCATCAGCGAACAACAACTGATTCACTTCCCAAGCTCTCTCATCCACAACATAATGCATACTTGCCCCTCTTTCCAAAACTCTTACATTGAGCTCCCTAACAACCCCATCCATAAACGAATTAAAGAATCATGGAGACATCACACACCCTTGCCGCAAACCTACATTCACTGAGAGCCAAATACTTTCCTCTCTTCCTACACGTATACATGCCTTACATCCTCGATAAAAACTTTTTACTGCTTCTAACAACTTGCCTCCCACACCATATATTCTTAAAACCTTCCACATAGCATCTGTATCAATTCAATCATATGCCTTCTCCAGATCCATAAATGCTACATAGAAATCCATTTGCTTTTCTAAGTATTTCTCACATACATTCTTCATAGCAAACACCTGATCCACACATCCTTTACCACTTCTGAAACCACACTGCTCTTCTCCAATCTGATGCTCTGTACATGCCTTCACCCTCTCAATCAATACCCTCCCATAAAATTTGCCAGGAATACTCAACAAACTTATACATCTGTAATTTGAGCACTCACTCTTATCCCCTTTGCCTTTGTACAATGGCACTTTGCAAGCATTCCTCCAATCCTCAGGCACGTCACCATGAATCATACATACAGTGAATAACCTTACCAACCAGTCAATAATACAGTCACCCCCTTTTTTAATAAATTCCACTGCCATACCATCCAATCCTGCTGCCTTGCCGGCTTTCATCCTCCGCAAAGCTCCCACTACCTCTTCTCTCCTTACCAAATCATTTTCCCTAACCCTCTCTCTTTGCACACCACCTCGACCTAAACAACCTATATCTGCCACACTATCATCAAACACATTCAACAAAACCTCAAAATACTCACTCCATCTCCTTCTCACATCACCAGTACTTGTTATCACCTCCCCATTAGCCCCCTTCACTGAAGTTCCCATTTACTCCCTTGTCTTACGCACTTTATTTACCTCCTTCCAAAACATCTTTTTATTATCCCTAAAATTTATTGATACTCTCTCACCACAAATCTCATTTGCCCTCTTTTTCACGTCTTGCACCTTTCTCTTGACCTCCTGCCTCTTTCTTTTATACACATCCCCCTCATTTGCATTTTTCCCTGCAAAAATCGTCCAAATGCCTCTCTCTTCTCTTTAACTAATAGTCTTACTTCTTTATCCAACCACGCACTACCCTTTCTAATCAACCCACCTCCCATGCTTCTCATGCCACAAGCATCTTTTGCGCAAGCCATCACAGCTTCCCTAAATACCTCCCATTCCTCCCCCACTCCCCTTACCTCCTTTGTTCTCACCTTTTTCCATTCTATACTCAATCTCTCATGGCACTTTCTCACACAAGTCTCCTTCACAAGCCTCACTTACTCTCACCACTCTCTTCACCCCAACATTCTATCTTCTTTTCTGAAAACCCCTATAAATCTTCACCTTTGCCTCCACAAGATAATGATCAGACATCCCGCCAGTTGCACCTCTCAGCACGTTAACATTCAAAAGTCTCTCTTTCGCGCGCTTATCAATTAACACGTAATCCAATAACGCTCTCTGGCTATCTCTCCTACTTGTATACATATACTTGTGCATATTTCGCATTTTTAACAAAGTATTCCTAATCACCAGTCATTTTTCAGCATATAAGACTACAAGCTCTTCACCATTTCCATTTGCAGCACTGAACACCTCATGTACATCAATTAATCCCTCAACTGCCACATTACTCACCTTTGCATTCAAATCAACCATCACTATAACCCGATTTTGTGCATCAAAACCCCTAATACACTGATTCAGCTGCTCCCAAAACACTTGCCTCTCATGATCTTTCTTCTCATTCCCAGGTGCATATGCACCAATAATCACCCATCTCTCTCCATCAACTTTCAGTTTTACCCATATCAATCAAGAATTTACTCTCTTACACTCTGTAACATACTCACACAACTCCTGTGTCAGGAGTAGTGCTACTCTTTCCCTTCCTCTTCTCCTCTCATTAACCCATGAATTTACTCCGAAGACATTCCCAAATCATTCTTCCCCTTTACCCTTGAACTTCGTTTCACTCAGTGCCAAAACATCCAGGTTCCTTTCCTCAAACATGCTACCTATCTCTCCTTTTTTCTCATCTAGGTTACATCCCCACACATTTAGACACCCCAATCAAAGCCTTCGAGGAGGATGAGCACTCCCCGCGTGACTCCTCCTTCTGTTTCCCCTTTTAGAAAGTCAAAGTACAAGGAGGGGAGGGTTTCTGGCCCTCCGCTCCCGTCCCCATTAGTCGCCTTCTATGATACTTGAGGAATGCGTGGGAAGTATTCTTTTTACCCTATCCCCTGGGATAGGGTAGAATATATATATATATATATATATATATATATATATATATATATATATATATATATATATATATATATATATATATATATATATATATATATATATATATATATATATATATATATATATATATATATATACATATATATATATTTATATATATATATATATATATATATATATATATATATATATATATATATATATATATATATATTTATATATATATATATATATATATATATATATATATATATATATATATATATATATATATATATATATATATATATATATATATATATATATATATGTTTATATATATATAAATCCGCTGGTGGCGGATTCATGTGAGAAACTGCAGAAGCTGGTGACGGAGTTTGGTAAAGTGTGTGGAAGAAGAAAGTTAAGAGTAAATGTGAATAAGAGCAAGGTTATTAGGTACAGTAGGGATGAGGGTCAAGTCAATTGGGAGGTGAGTTTGAATGGAGAAAAACTGGAGGAAGTGAAGTGTTTTAGATATCTGCCAGTGGATCTGTCAGCGGATGGAACCATGGAAGCGGAAGTGGATCATAGGGTGGGGGAGGGGGTGAAAATTTTGGGAGCCTTGAAAAATGTGTGGAAGTCGAGAACATTATCCCGGAAAGCAAAAATGGGTATGTTTGAAGGAATAGTAGTTCCAACAATGTTGTATGGTTGCGAGGCGTGGGCTATGGATAGAGTTGTGCGCAGGAGGATGGATGTGCTGGAAATGAGATGTTTGAGGACAATGTGTGGTGTGAGGTGGTTTGATCGAGTGAGTAACGTAAGGGTAAGAGAGATGTGTGGAAATAAAAAGAGCGTGGTTGAGAGAGCAGAAGAGGGTGTTTTGAAGTGGTTTGGGCACATGGAGAGAACGAGTGAGGAAAGATTGACCAAGAGGATATATGTGTCTGAGGTGGAGGGAACGAGGAGAAGAGGGAGACAAAATTGGAGGTGGAAAGATAGACTGAAAAAGATTTTGTGTGATCGGGGCCTGAACATGCAGGAGGGAGAAAGGAGGGCAAGGAATAGAGTGAATTGGAGCGATGTGGTAAACCGGGATTGACGTGCTGTCAGTGGATTGAATGAAGGTATGTGAAGCGTCTGGGGTAAACCATGGAAAGCTGTGTAGGTATGTATATTTGCGTGTGTGGACGTATGTATATACATGTGTATGGGGGGGGTTGGGCCAATTCTTTCGTCTGTTTCCTTGCGCTACCTCGTAAACGCGGGAGACAGCGAAAAAGTATAATAAAAATAATAAATAATAATATATATATATATATATATATATATATATATATATATATATATATATATATATATATATATATATATATATATAAATATATATATATATATATATATATATCTTTCTTTCTTCTTTCTTACTATTCGCCATTTCCCGCATTAGCGAGTTAGCGTTAATAACAGAGGACTGGGCCTTTAAGGAAATATCCTCACCTGGCCCCCTTCTCTGTTCCTTCTTTTGGAAAATTCAAAAAATGAGAGGGGAGGATTTCCAGCCCCCCGCTCTCTGGCCATCTCTCCTACTTAAATAAGTATACTTATGTATATCTCGCTTTTTAAACCAGGTATTCCCAATCATCAGTCCTTTTTCAGCACATAAATCTACAAGCTCTTCACCATTCCCATTTACAACACTGAACACCCCATGCATACCAATTATTCCTTCAACTGCCACATTACTCACCTTTGCATTCAAATCACCCATCACTATAACCCGGTCTCGTGCATCAAAACCACTAACACACTCATTCAGCTGCTCCCAAAACACTTGCCTCTCATGATCTTTCTTCTCATGCCCAGGTGCATATGCAGCAATAATCACCCAATCTCTCCATCAACTTTCAGTTCTACCCATATTAATCGAGAATTTACTTTCTTACATTCTATCACATACTCCCACAACTCCTGTTTCAGGAGTACTGCTACTCCTTCCCTTGCTGTTTTCCTCTCACTAACCCCTGACTTTACTCCCAAGACATTCCCAAACCACTCTTCCCCTTTACCCTTGAGCTTCGTTTCACTCAGAGCCAAAACATCCAGGTTCCTTTCCTTAAACATACTACCTATCTCTCTTTTTTTCACATCTTGGTTACATCCACACACATTTAGGCACCCCAATCTGAGCCTTCGAGGAGGATGAGCACTCCCCGCGTGACTCCTTCTTCTGTTTCCCATTTTAGAAAGTTAAAAAAAAAATACAAGGAGGGGAGGATTTCTGGCCCCCCGCTCCCGTCCCCTCTAGTCGCTTTGTACGACACGCGAGGAATGCGTGGGAAGTATTCTTTCATCCCTATCCCCAGGGATAATATATATATATATATATTATTTTTTTATTATTATACTTTGTCGCTGTCTCCCGCGTTTGCAAGGTAGCGCAAGGAAACAGACGAAAGAAATGGCCCAACCCCGCCCCATACACATGTATATACATACGTCCACACACGCAAATATACATACCTACACAGCTTTCCATGGTTTACCCCAGACGCTTCACATGCCTTGATTCAATCCACTGACAGCACGTCAACCCCGGTATACCACATCGCTCCAATTCACTCTATTCCTTGCCCTCCTTTCACCCTCCTGCATGTTCAGGCCCCGATCACACAAAATCTTTTTCACTGCATCTTTCCACCTCCAATTTGGTCTCCCTCTTTTCCTCGTTCCCTCCACCTCCGACACATATATCCTCTTGGTCAATCTTTCCTCACTCATTCTCTCCATGTGTCCAAACCACTTCAAAACACCCTCTTCTGCTCTCTCAACCACGCTCTTTTTATTTCCACACATCTCTCTTACCCTTACGTTACTCACTCGATCAAACCACCTCACACCACACATTGTCCTCAAACATCTCATTTCCAGCACCTCCATCCTCCGGCGCACAAATCTATCCATAGCCCACACATACACATACATACGCATATATACACACACACACACATACATATATATACATATGAAAAATGTAAGAAACAATTTAGAAAACTGAAACTTCTAGCTTGAAATGAAATGAAAAAATGAATATCACATAATGGTTCAACCTCTGGCTATGGAAAAAGGGTTTTCAGAAAAGAAGAGTGAATGTTGGGGTGAAGAGGGTGGTGAGAGTAAGTGAGCTTGGGAATGAGACTTGTGTGAGGAAGTACCAGGAGACATTGAGTACAGAATGGAAAAAGGTGAGAACAATGGAAGTAAGGGGAGTGGGGGAGGAATAGGATGTATTTAGGAAATCAGTGATGGATTGCGCAAAAGATGCTTGTGGCATGAGAAGAGTGGGAGGTGGGTTGATTAGAACGGGTAGTGAGTGGTGGGCTGAAGAAGTAAGAGTATTAGTGAAAGAGAAGAGAGAGGCATTTGGAAGATTCTTGCAGGGAAGAAATGCAATTGAGTGGGAGATGTATAAAAGAAAGAGACAGGAGGTCAAGAGAAAGGTGCAAGGTGAAAGAAAGGGCAAATGAGAGGTGGGGTGAGAGAGTATCATTAAAATTTAGGGAGAATAAAAAGATGTTCTGGAAGGAGGTAAATAAAGTGCGTAAGACAAGGGAGCAAATGGGAACTTCAGTGAAGGGCGCAAATGGAGAGGTGATAACAAGTATTGGTGCTGTGAGAAGGAGATGGAGTGAGTATTTTGATGATAGAGTGGCAGATATAGGGTGTTTTGGTCGAGGTGGTGTGCAAAGTGAGAGGGTTAGGGAAAATGATTTGGTAAACAGAGAAGAGGTAGTAAAAGCTTTGCGGAAGATGAAAGCCGGTAAGGCAGCAGGTTTGGATGGTATTGCAGTGGAATTCATTAAAAAAGGGAGTGACTGTATTGTTGACTGGTTGGTAAGGTTATCTAATGTATGTATGACTCATGGTGAGGTGCCTGAGGATTGGCGGAATGCGTGCATAGTGCCATTGTACAAAGGCAAAGGGGATAAGAGTGAGTGCTCAAATTACAGAGGTATAAGTTTGTTGAGTATTCCTGGTAAATTATATGGGAGGGTATTGATTGAGAGGGTGAAGGCATGTAAAGAGCATCAGATTGGGGAAGAGCAGTGTGGTTTCAGAAGTGGTAGAGGATGTTTGGATCAGGTGTTTGCTTTGAAGAATGTATGTGAGAAATACTTAGAAAAGCAAATGGATTTCTATGTAGCATTTATGGATCTGGAGAAGGCATATGATAGTTGATAGAGATGCTCTGTGGAAGGTATTAAGAATATATGGTGTTGGAGGCAAGTTGTTAGAAGCAGTGAAAAGTTTTTATCGATGATGTAAGTCATGTGTACGTGTAGGAAGAGAGGAGAGTGATTGGTTCTTAGTGAATGTAGGTTTGCGGCAGGGGTGTGTGATGTCTCCATGGTTGTTTAATTTCTTTATGGATGGTGTTGTTTGGGAGGTGAATGGAAGAGTTTTGGAAAGAGGGGCAAGTATGAAGTCTGATGGGGATGAGAGAGCTTGGGAAGTGAGTCAGTTGTTGTTCGCTGATGATACAGCGCTGGTGGCTGATTCATGTGAGAAACTGCAGAAGCTGATGACTGAGTTTGGTAAAGTGTGTGAAAGAAGAAAGTTAAGAGTAAAAGTGAATAAGAGCAAGGTTATTAGGTACAGTAGGGTTGAGGGTCAAGTCAATTGGGAGGTGAGTTTGAATGGAGAAAGACTGGAGGAAGTGAAGTGTTTTAGATATCTGGGAGCGGATGGAACCATGGAAGCGGAAGTGGATCATAGGGTGGGGGAGGGGGCGAAAATTTAGCGAGCCTTGAAGAATGTGTGGAAGTCGAGAACATTATCTCGGAAAGCAAAAATGGGTATGTTTGAAGGAATATTGGTTCCAACAATGTTGTATGGTTGCGATGCGTGGGCTATGGATAGAGTTATGCGCAGGAGGATGGATGTGCTGGAATTGAGATGTTTGAGGACAATGTGTGGTGTGAGGTGGTTTGATCGAGTAAGTAACGAAAGGGTAAGAGAGATGTGTGGAAATAAAAAGAGCGTGGTTGAGAGAGCAGAAAAGGGTGTTTTGAAATGGTTTGGGCACATGGAGAGAATGAGTGAGGAAAGATTGACCAAGAGGATATATGTGTCGGAGGTGGAGGGAACGAGGAGAAGAGGGAGACCAAATTGGAGGTGGAAAGATGGAGTGAAAAAGATTTTGTGTGATCGGGGTCTGAACATGCAGGAGGGTGAAAGGAGGGCAAGGAATAGAGTAAATTGGAGCGATGTGGTATACCGGGGTTGACGTGCTGTCAGTGGATTGAATCAAGGGATGTGAAGCGTCTGGGGTAAACCATGGAAAGCTGTGTAGGTATGTATATTTGCGTGTGTGGACGTATGTATATACATGTGTATGGGGGTGGGTTGGGCCATTCCTTTCGTCTGTTTCCTTGCGCTACCTTGCAAACTCGGCAGACAACGACAAAGCAAAAAAAAAAAAAAAAAATATATATATATATATATATATATATATATATATATATATATATATATATATATGTATATATATATATATATATATATATATATATATATATATATATATATATATATATATATATATATATATATATATATATATATATATATATACATATATGTGTATATATATATATAAATTATATGGGAGGGTATTGATTGAGAGGGTGAAGGCATGTACAGAGCATCAGATTGGGGAAGAGCAGTGTGGTTTCAGAAGTGGTAGAGGATGTGTGGATCAGGTGTTTGCTTTGAAGAATGTATGTGAGAAATACTTAGAAAAGCAAATGGATTTGTATGTAGCATTTATGGATCTGGAGAAGGCATATGATAGAGTTGATAGAGAGGCTCTGTGGAAGGTATTAAGAATATATTGTGTGGGAGGAAAGTTGTTAGAAGAAGTGAAAAGTTTTTATCGATGATGTAAGGCATGTGTACGTGTAGGAAGAGAGGAAAGTGATTGTTTTTCAGTGAATGTAGGTTTGCGGCAGGGGTGTGTGATGTCTCCATGGTTGTTTAATTTGTTTATGGATTGGGTTGTTAGGGAGGTAAATGAAAGAGTTTTGGAAAGAGGGGCAAGTATGAAGTCTGTTGGGGATGAGAGAGCTTGGGAAGTGAGTCAGTTGTTGTTCGTTGATGATACAGCGCTGGTGGCTGATTCATGTGAGAAACTGCAGAAGCTGGTGACTGAGTTTGGTAAAGTGTGTGGAAGAAGAAAGTTAAGAGTAAATGTGAATAAGAGCAAGGTTATTAGGTACAGTAGGGTTGAGGGTCAAGTCAATTGGGAGGTGAGTTTGAATGGAGAAACACTGGAGGAAGTGAAGTGTTTTAGATATCTGGGAGTGGATCTGGCAGCGGATGGAACCATGGAAGCGGAAGTGGATCATAGGGTGGGGGAGGGGGCGAAAATTCTGGGGGCCTTGAAGAATGTGTGGAAGTCGAGAACATTATCTCGGAAAGCAAAAATGGCTATGTTTGAAGGAATAGTGGTTCCAACAATGTTGTATGGTTGCGAGGCGTGGGCTATGGATAGAGTTGTGCGCAGGAGGATGGATGTGCTGGAAATGAGATGTTTGAGGACAATGTGTGGTGTGAGGTGGTTTGATCGAGTGAGTAACGTAAGGGTAAGAGAGATGTGTGGAAATAAAAAGAGCGTGGTTGAGAGAGCAGAAGAGGGTGTTTTGAAGTGGTTTGGGCACATGGAGAGAATGAGTGAGGAAAGATTGACCAAGAGGATATATGTGTCGGAGGTAGAGGGAACGAGGAGAAGAGGGAGACCAAATTGGAGGTGGAAAGATGGAGTGAAAAAGATTCTGTGTGATCGGGGCCTGAACATGCAGGAGGGTGAAAGGAGGGCAAGGAATAGAGTGAATTGGAGCGATGTGGTATACTGGGTTTGACGTGCTGTCAGTGGATTGAATCAAGGTATGTGAAGCGTCTGGGGTAAACCATGGAAAGCTGTGTAGGTATGTATATTTGCTTGTGTGGATGTATGTATATACATGTGTATGGGGGGGGGGGTTTGGCTATTTCTTTCGTCTGTTTCCTTTCGCTACCTCGCAAACGCGGGAGACAGCGACAAAATATAAAAAAAAATAAAAAAAAAAAAAATATATATATATATATATATATATATATATATATATATATATATATATATATATATATATATATATATATATATATATATATATATATATATATATATATATATATATATTTATATATATATATTCATGTGAGAAACTGCAGAAGCTGGTGACTGAGTTTGGTAAAGTGTGTGAAAGAAGAAAGTTAAGAGTAAATGTGAATAAGAGCAAGGTTATTAGGTACAGTAGGGTTGAGGGTCAAGTCAATTGGGAGGTAAGTTTGAATGGAGAAAAACTGGAGGAAGTAAAGTGTTTTAGATATATGGGAGTGGATCTGGCAGCGGATGGATCCATGGAAGCCAAAGTGAATCACAGGGTGAGGGAGGGGGCGAAAATCCTGGGAGCTTTGAAGAATGTGTGGAAGTCGAAAACATTATCTCGGAAAGCAAAAATGTGTATGTTTGAAGGAATAGTGGTTCCAACAATGTTATATTGTTATGAGGCGTGAGCTATGGATAGAGATGTGCGCAGGAGGATGGATTTGCTGGAAATGAGATGTTTGAGGACAATGTGTAGTGTGAGGTGTTTTGATCGAGTAAGTAACATAAGGGTAAAAGAGAGATGTGTGGAAATATAAAGACCATGGTTGAGAGAGCAAAGGAGGGTGTTTTGAAATGTTTTAGGCATATGGAGATAATGAGTGAGGAAGATTGACCAAGAGGATATATGTGTCGGAGGTGGAGGGAACGAGGAGAAGTGGGAGACCAAATTGGAGGTGGAAAGATGTAGTGA